>NC_061831.1:29146952-29211378 GCF_019202785.1 Penaeus chinensis
TCTCTATATTACATTATATATTTAACTTCATATTTACTTTGTTATTTCTCTCTATATTTAATGATATATTTATCCGTATAGTTAATGATAAATTTAGTGATGTGTTTATTGTTATGTTTATCTATATTGATTTATATATTTATCTATATGTATTGACATTGATCTAAATTTCTCTATATTTATAAATGTATGTACATGTATATGTATGGTTACATGTATATGTATGTACATGTATATGTATGGTTACATGTATATGTATGTACATGTATATGTATGGTTATATTTATATGTATGTACATGTATATGTATGGTTATATGTATATGTATGTACATGTATAATATGTATGGTTATATGTATATGTATGTAATGTACATGTATATGTATGGTTATATTTATATGTATGTACATGTATATGTATGGTTATATGTATATGTATGTACATGTATATGTATGGTTATATTTATATGTATGTATATGTATATGTATGGTTATATGTATATGTATGTACATGTATATGTATGGTTATATGTATAAGAATGTACATGTATATGTATGCTTATATGTATATGTATGCTTATATGTACATGTATAAGTATATGTATGTACATGTAAATGTATATGTATGTACATGTATATGTATGGTTACATTTGTTGTATGTGATTATATATGTATATGTATAGATGTACATGTATTACTGATAACATGAAGTCGGTTGTTGGCTAACTTTATTGGTTTGTGTTATGGGTATGGCAGTTATTAATAATATTATCATGATGATCTGTCAATTTTCTCATTAGGGAGATACTGTGGCTCCTAAAGGAGCCGATGTTGAGATGGGAGAACCAAGAAGAGTGTTTACTTCTTCTCGGTCTTCTTGGGGAGGAGCACAGCCTGGATGTTAGGCAGAACACCACCCTGGGCAATGGTGACGCCAGACAACAGCTTGTTGAGCTCTTCATCGTTACGGATGGCAAGCTGCAAGTGACGGGGGATGATACGGGTCTTCTTGTTGTCACGAGCGGCGTTACCTGCCAATTCCAGAACCTCAGCGGCCAGGTATTCCATGACGGCAGCCAGGTACACAGGGGCACCGGCTCCAACACGCTCGGCGTAGTTACCCTTACGCAGAAGGCGGTGAATTCTGCCAACAGGGAACTGAAGGCCAGCCCTGCTGGAGCGGGACTTTGACTTGCCCTTCACCTTACCACCCTTACCACGACCAGACATGATGCTTGCTTGTTAGGTACTTTACAAAACTTATTCGGCAAAGTTGAGCTTAGCTTTTATAGGCGGCCCCGGTTGACTGAGTCAGATTGCGACAACTGGCACGTTCTGTGTACACCAGATCAGCCAGTAGTCGTGGTCCTGTACGGGGAGGCTGGCGCGCGCGTTGGACAATAAAAGGAAAATTGTGAGTGTGTGGAAACATTCTTCGTCCCGTAGGTACGACGACAAGCATCATGCCACCCAAAACTTCCGGAAAGGCTGCCAAGAAGGCCGGTAAGGCCCAAAAGTCCATCACCAAGGGTGATAAGAAGAAGAAGCGCAGGAGGAAGGAGAGCTACAGCATCTACATCTACAAGGTGCTCAAGCAGGTCCACCCTGATACCGGTATCTCCTCCAAGGCCATGTCTATCATGAACTCTTTCGTGAATGACATTTTTGAGCGCATTGCAGCTGAGGCTTCCCGCCTTGCACACTACAACAAGCGTTCCACTATCACCAGCCGGGAGATTCAGACCGCTGTCAGGCTGTTGCTCCCTGGAGAACTTGCCAAGCACGCTGTGAGTGAGGGCACAAAGGCCGTCACAAAGTACACTTCCTCCAAGTAAATCTCTAGGTTGCATACTTTTCTTGCCTCCTAGAACAACATCGGCTCCTTTAGGAGCCACATATTGTAATAAAGCAGATATACAATGACTTTGGTAACCCAGTTAGTTAGTAACATGTTCCCTGCCTCCTACTGTTATTGTTATTACTACTACTACTACTACTACTACTACTACTACTACTACTACTGTTTCTATTATTAGAATTACTACTACTACTACTATAAGACCATTCATTGTCCTTACACACAGATAGATAGCTCTACAAGTGCTTAATTAATTACCAAGTAGACAAACAGTGAGTCGGTTTGTTATTCATTAGCCCTACCTATCTGTGTATCTCGGCTGTTTAGCTTTTTGCGTAGAATATTAATAAAAAAATGCCTTGTATGATTTCATTGTGCTTGATATTAGTATTATCATCATCATTAACAGACATTTCCCGCCTATTATTATTATTATTATTATTATTATTATTATTATTATTATTATTATTATTATTATTATTATTATTATTCAAGTAATGGACAAATCAGGAGCGGTCACTAGAACCTACAAACTACAGAGAACATAACATAACACCTAACTTGTGGAGGTAAGGTATGTTTGATCATATGTGGTATATTTATTAATGTTTTAGCACATAGACCTTGGGAGGTGAAGTGGATCGTAGCCTCGTGTTTATTCTGTCACTCAAAGTGAGTATTCAAATAATGTGTTGCTTATTGAGTGTCTTGATTGCAAAATACACCTACACATTATATATCTGTATATATACAAATCTGTAGATATACATATATATTCTGTATAGACACATATATACCGATTTCTATATATACACATACATAATTATTTATATATATATATACATACAGATTTCTATATATATACATATATATAAAACTATATATATACATATATACCTATACATATATATACATATTTATATAGTTGTGTATATATATACATACCTAACTATATATACATACATAAACATAAATGCATACTTAACTAATTTATACATACATACATACATACATTCTCTCTTTCTCTCTCACATATATATATATATAGTTATCTATCTATCTATCTATATATATATAGTTATATATCTATCTATCTATATATATATATATATAGTTATCTATCTATATATATACACATAAATCTCTCTCTCTCTATTTTTATATATGTGTGTGTATATATGTATAAATTTATATATATATACATAACTATACATACATACACATACTCTCTCTCTTTTTAGCTCATATATATATATATATATATATATATATATACACACATATTAGCATTTAGTTTGTGTATGCATACATAACTAATACATACATGCTTACATAACACTCTCTCTCTCTCTCTCTCTCTCATATAAATATATAGTGTGTGTGTGTGTGTTTGTGTATGTATATGTATGTTTGTATGTAGATATGCATGTTTGTATGTAGATATGCATGTATGTAGGTAGGTATGTGTGTGTGTACATATGTATGTATGTATGCTATCAAGATTGATGTAATTAGTATGTATATATGCTTATCAATAAGAGTGTGTGTACATTGACAACTTTAACACTACTTGTCTTAATTTCATCTCTCTGGAGATAATCTTTAGGCCCTGAAAAGGGCCGAGGTTCAAGATTTTGTGTTGCAGGTATGCAATCAAAACCTTAGGCGCGCTCTCCGCGGATACGGCGAGCAAGTTGGATATCCTTAGGCATGATTGTGACCCTCTTGGCGTGGATAGCGCAGAGGTTGGTGTCCTCAAAGAGGCCGACCAGGTAAGCCTCGGAGGCTTCCTGCAGAGCCATGACAGCAGAGGACTGGAAGCGGAGGTCAGTCTTGAAGTCCTGGGCAATCTCACGGACCAGGCGCTGGAAGGGCAGCTTGCGGATCAGGAGCTCAGTGCTCTTCTGGTAACGACGGATCTCACGAAGGGCAACAGTTCCGGGCCTGTAACGATGGGGCTTCTTGACACCTCCGGTAGCAGGGGCAGACTTACGTGCTGCCTTGGTGGCCAACTGCTTGCGGGGGGCCTTGCCTCCGGTAGACTTACGTGCAGTCTGCTTGGTACGTGCCATTTTGCGAGTTTGTATCTAGACAGATATGAAACGCGATCACGCTCAAGACGTCAATTTATAGGAGAGCGAGCGAGCCCTAGCGGAGTCGCGTGTGGCTGCGAGAGTCTGGCTTAACCCCGCCTATTTCTACTGGGTAAATATTGCCAAAGATACGGCACACGTCAGGTCCTGTAATGCAGCCTCGGTGACGTTATGTTCAATTCCAAGTTGAAGCTTGGGACAAACTACTAAGGCCCAATCAATTGAAAGTATTTTACATGTGAGCTTTTGTCAATAGCAAGGCCTAGGCGAGTTTGTATTTGCACAGCGGTCAGTTAAGATGAGCGCTCATCTGAGTCGGCCGCCTCGCCGCTACGCAGACGGGGCGCGGCGGTAGCCTTACCAGATCTCGGCGATCCGAAATTTCATCTCGCTAACTCCCAGCAAGAATACCACTATCATCATGACCGGACGAGGCAAGGGCGGAAAGGGGCTCGGAAAGGGTGGCGCCAAGCGTCATCGCAAGGTGTTGCGTGATAACATCCAGGGTATCACCAAGCCTGCCATCCGTCGTCTTGCTCGCCGTGGAGGTGTCAAGCGTATCTCTGGTCTCATCTACGAAGAAACCCGTGGTGTCCTCAAGGTGTTCCTCGAGAACGTGATCCGTGACGCCGTCACCTACACCGAGCACGCCAAGAGGAAGACCGTCACCGCCATGGACGTCGTCTACGCTCTCAAGCGCCAGGGACGTACCCTGTACGGTTTCGGAGGTTAAGTGTCTTGACCGACAACATCTACCATCAAAACCAACAACCCCCACCAAACCAAAAACCTTGGACCTATTTTAGGTCCTACAAATACTCATAAAGAGGATACAATTTGATACCCATCCATCTATCTTGTTTTATCTACTACATGTACTACTACTACTTGCACTACCAGTACTTCTTGCACTACTACTACTTCTTGCACTACTACTACTTCTTGCACTACTACTACTACTACTTGTACTACTACTACTACTACTACTTGTACTACTACAACTACTTGTACAACAACTACTACTACTACTACTACTACTACTATTAATAAATCAACATGAGTCCCCAGTATTGCGATTACAAATATTGATTTTTCTTGCATCTCTACTGGTATTGTTATCAATACTATTATTATTAAGCTTGTTATTGTGTATGTTATTATTGGTGTTGTAAATGATGATGAAGAAGAAATGTGTATGGTTACATTAAGCTTTAGTTATTATTAGACTCTGATAACCAACATGAAGCAGAAGCAAAGAAAGAAAGACTAGAGTAGATATATGTGATAGTGATAAATGGCGGTCTAAAGTGCATTGGGCCAGTAATATTTGAAAAGCGTGTACCCACATGTATAAAGTATTTTCCCTAGGGTGTTTATACAGGTGTGCGTTGTTGCTGAAGTGCATGCAGACACACAGGGGCGAGGGATTTGAACGTTGATCAGCAAGATTGCTAGACGAGATCGCTACCGCTGCTACAGACAGACACCCAGAGGAAGGGAGAAAAAGCCAGGCAGACACACAGAAGGAGGGGGTCTGCCTGTCTGTGTATGTATGTATGTATCTATCTATCTATCTATCTATCTATCTATCTATCTATCTATCTATCTATCTATCTATCTATCTATCTATCTGGCTGGCTAGCTAGCTAGCTATCTATATATCTATATGTCTATATATCTACACAAGCAACAGCTGACTGAGCGACAACCAATACTAATAACTCGGAGTACAGCTCGCACAAAACCTACACACAATGCCTTGCTTTGTTTGTTTTTTGTATTATTTCTGTGAGAAAGTCAAAGATGGAGACATGTATAGATACACGATCCATAGATACACAGATACATAGAGATATATAGATACACAGATACGTAGAGAGATAGATACACCGATACATAGAAAGATAGATACACAGATACATAGAGAGTTAGATACACCGATACATAGAGAGATAGATACATAGAGAGATTGTATCTGTGTATCTATCTTTCTATGTATCGGTGTATCTATCTCTCTATGTATCTGTGTATCTCTCTCTCTATGTATCTGTGTATCTATTGGTCTGAGTATCTTAGAGAGAGAGATACACAGATACATAGATACAGATACATTTGCTATTATATTGCCCACATACAAAAACGGGTAAACAAACAAAAAACATGAATGAATGAATGGACCTATTCGAGGCACGAAGACAGACCGACAACCACACAAACTTACAATCATGCACAAGATCGTAAACAACCTTGTGGACATGAACAAACAAGAAATTCACACAACACCAAGTTGATTGTAACACAGACTCTTACAAGCCAGCAAGCCAGCAAGCAAGCAAGCAAGCAAGCAAGCAAGCAAGCAAGCAAGCAAGTACTCCTTCATTAATTCATTCTTTCTTCTCACGCAGCGTGCGCGAGCGACGGGAACACACACACACACACACACACACACAAAAAAAAAACAAAACCACTTGGACCTTGACCCTTTCCCACAAACAACCAACCATATATGTATGCGTGGCCTGCACTTATTATATATACACAATCCTACACTCAAACACACGCTCAATCACACATTCACAGAGTCAATCATTCCTACAAGCACATTCAAACTCAATAATAACACATTCACACACTCAATCACGCATTCACATACTCATTCATACATACAAGTACATTGACACTGAATCAATCAATCATACTCAAACACACACACACACTCAGCCATTCATAAAAAACAAAAACAAAACACATAAGCACACTCAATCCCACATTCACACGCTGAGTCACACATTCACACAGTCGCATACTCTACCATTCATGCAAGCACATCCACACGCTCAGTCAGTCCGGCAGTCAGTCAATCACTCATTCACACACACACATACACTCATTCACACTCATTCACACACACATACACTCACTCATTCACACACACATACATTCACTCATTCACACACACACTCACACAATCACTACCAGACACATTCACACAATCACTACCCCACACACTCACACAATCACATATCCACGCTCAATCACACATTCTCACACACTCAGTCAGTCAGTCACACATTCGCACTCAAACACACATTCACACGCTCAATCATTCATAACAACACATTCACTCACTCACTCACTCACTCACTCACTCACTCACTCACTCACACATCCACACTCAAACACATTCAAAACTACAAAACAAACACAATCACAAACCACATGCACAACGAACAACTAACTCATTCATTCATTCATTCATTCATTACACGTAGGCACCACCGACACAGAACCAACCACACACAATATCACAGGGGGGAGGTGGGGAGGGGGGGGGGGACAAAACAAAAACACAAAACACTATTCATTCAAACTAAATCAAACCCATCATCAAAAACAACAAGGGAAAACAACTATCTAAAAAAAAAAAAAAAAAAAAAAAAAAAGACAACAAAAACAACAACTCAACTCAAATCCAATTCATTTCATTTCACAATACTTTACTTTGCTCTTGTCTTGGGTCGAGTCTAGTCGCCGGGGGCGTCTGAGTGTTTGGGGCATATAAATTTTTTCTTGTTTCTTGTTTCTTCGTTTCTTGTTTCTTCGTTTCTTGTTTCTTCGTTTCCTGTTTCTTGTTTCTTCGTTTCCTGTTTCTTGTTTCTTCGTTTCTTGTTTCTTCGTTTCTTGTTTCTTCGTTTCTTGTTTCTTCGTTTATTGTTTCTTATCTTTCTATTTTTTTCATTATTTTTTGTCATTTGCTTCTTTCATTAGTCTATAGTTGTACATATATATTCAATAAATTAAACCACACAAGTTCGTGTAAATGTGTTATACAATTATACACTATCACTCAATAGCACCTTCACACTCAATCACTTATTCACACACACACACAAGCACTCTTTCACACACACAAACACAAACACACTCATCATACACAATCATTCATTCACACAATCATTCACACAAGTACTCATTGACGCACACACTCATTCATTCATACACACAAACTCATCATACACAATCACTCATTCACACACACAAACACACACAATCACTTTCACACACACAATCACTCATCACACACACAATCAATCATTCACACACACAAGCACTCATTCACACACACAATCACTCATTCACACACACAAGCACTCATTCACACACACACAATCACTCATTCACACACGCAATCACTCATTCACACACACAATCACTCATCACACACACAATCATTCACACAATCACTCATTCACACACACACAAGCGCTCATTCACACACACAATCACTCATCACACACACAAGCACTCATTCACACACACAAGCACTCATTCACACACACAAGCACTCATTCACACACACAATCACTCATTCACACACACAATCACTCATCACACACACAATCACTCATTCACACACACAATCACTCATTCACACACACAATCACTCATCACACACACAATCACTCATTCACACACACAAGCACTCATTCACACACACAATCACTCATTCACACACACAAGCACTCATTCACACACACAATCACTCATCACACACACAATCATTCACACAATCACTCATTCACACACACACACACACAAGCACTCATTCACACACACACAATCACTCATCACACACACAATCACTCATTCACACACACAAGCACTCATTCACACACACAATCACTCATTCACACACACAAGCACTCATTCACACACACAATCACTCATCACACACACAATCATTCACACAATCACTCATTCACACACACACACACACAAGCACTCATTCACACACACACAATCAATCATTCACACACACAAGCACTCATTCACACACACAATCACTCATCACACACACAAGCACTCATTCACACACAAACAAAAGCATTTACACACACACACACAAACACACTCATCATACACACACAAACACTCATTCACACACAACATCAAACAAATCATTCACACACAACACTCATTCACACACACAAACAAACATCAATCATACACACAAACACATCATACACACAACAGCATCATTACACACACAATCACTCATCACACCAACACTCATTCACAACACAATCATCTCATCACACACACAACAACTCATTCACACAACAATCACTAACACACAATCATTCACACAATACCATTCACACATCACACAATCATCATCACACACACAACATCATTCACACACAACACTCATTCACACACAATCACTACCACACACACATCATCACACATCACTATTCACACACACAATCACACTCATCACACACACACATCACATCACACACACAATCTCACACACAAGCACTCTTACACCCAATCACCTTCACACAAAGCACTCATTCAACACACAATCACTCATCACACACACAATCATTCACACAATCACTCATTCACACACACACACACACAAGCACTCATTCACACACACACAATCAATCATTCACACACACAAGCACTCATTCACACACACAATCACTCATCACACACACAAGCACTCATTCACACACAAACAAAAGCATTTACACACACACACACAAACACACTCATCATACACACACACACAAGCACTCATTCACACACACAATCACTCATCACACACACAAGCACTCATTCACACACACAATCACTCATCACACACACAAGCACTCATTCACACACACAATCACTCATCACACACACAATCATTCACACAATCACTCATTCACACACACACACACACAAGCACTCATTCACACACACACAATCAATCATTCACACACACAAGCACTCATTCACACACACAATCACTCATCACACACACAATCATTCACACAATCACTCATTCACACACACACAATCAATCATTCACACACACAAGCACTCATTCACACACACAATCACTCATCACACACACAAGCACTCATTCACACACACAATCACTCATCACACACACAATCATTCACACAATCACTCATTCACACACACACACACACACACACAAGCACTCATTCACACACACAAGCACTCATTCACACACACAATCACTCATCACACACACAATCACTCATTCACACACACAATCACTCATCACACACACAATCATTCACACAATCACTCATTCACACACACACACACACACAAGCACTCATTCACACACACACAATCAATCATTCACACACACAAGCACTCATTCACACACACAATCACTCATTCACACACACACAAGCGCTCATTCACACACACAATCACTCATTCACACACACAATCACTCATTCACACACACAATCACTCATCACACACACAATCACTCATTCACACACACACAAGCGCTCATTCACACACACAATCACTCATCACACACACAAGCACTCATTCACACACACAAGCACTCATTCACACACACAAGCACTCATTCACACACACAATCACTCATCACACACACAATCACTCATTCACACACACAATCACTCATTCACACACAACAATCACTCATCACACACACAATCACTCATTCACAACACAAGCACTCATTCACACACACAATCACTCATTCACACACACAAGCACTCATTCACACACACAATCACTCATCAACACACACAATCATTCACACAATCACTCATTCACAACACAACAACACACAAGCACTCATTCACACACACACAATCACTCATCACACACACAAAAACTCATTCACACACACAAGCACTCATCACACACACAACCCCCCCCCCCCCCCCCCCCCCCCCCCCCCCCCCCCCCCCCCCCCCCCCCCCCCCCCCCCCCCCCTCACCACACACAACAAGCATTTACACACACACACCAACACTCATCATACACACACACAACACTCATTCACACACACAATCACTCATCACACACACAAGCCATCATTCACACACACAATCACTATCACACACACAAGCACTCATTCACACACACAATCACTCATCACACACACAATCATTCACACAATCACTCATTCACACACACACAATCAATCATTCACACACACAAGCACTCATTCACACACACAATCACTCATCACACACACAAGCACTCATTCACACACACAATCACTCATCACACACACAATCATTCACACAATCACTCATTCACACACACACACACACACACACAAGCACTCATTCACACACACAAGCACTCATTCACACACACAATCACTCATCACACACACAATCACTCATTCACACACACAATCACTCATCACACACACAATCATTCACACAATCACTCATTCACACACACACACACACAAGCACTCATTCACACACACACAATCAATCATTCACACACACAAGCACTCATTCACACACACAATCACTCATTCACACACACAATCACTCATTCACACTACACAATCACTCATCATACACACAATCACTCATTCACACAAACAAAAGCATTTACACACACACACACACAAACACACTCATCATACACACACACAAACACACTCATTCACACACAAACAAAAGCATTCAAACACACAATCATTCACACAATCACTCATTCACACACACAAACACAATCATCATACACACAAACACACTCATTCACACACACAAACACACTCATTCACACACACAAACACACTCATCATACACACACACACAAACACACTCATCATATACACACACACAAACACACTCATTCACACACAAACAAAAGCATTCAAACACACAATCATACACACAATCACTCATCACACACACAATCATACACACAAACACTCATTCACACACACAATCACTCATCACACACACAATCATTCACACATTTACTCATTCACACACAATCACTACCACACACACTCACTACCACACATTCACACAATCACTGCCACACACACTCACTACCACACATTCACACAATCACTACCAGACACACAATCACTACCCCACACTCTCACACAATCATATATCCACGCTCAATCACACATTTTCACAAACCCATTCAGTCATTCACACACAATCGGCCATTCTCACAAGCTCAGTCAGTCGCACATTCTTACAAGCCCAATCATTCACACTCAGTCGCACATTCTCAAGCTCAGTCAGTCGCACTTTCTCACAAGCCCAGTCAATCACTCTCAATCGCACATTCTCAAGCTCAGTCAGTCACACATTCTCACAGCCCAGTCATTCAGTCTCAATCGCACATTCACAAGCTCAGTCAGTCGCACATTCTCAAGCTCTTTCAGTCTCACAGCCCAGTCATTCACTCTCAATCGTACATTCTCAAGCTCAGTCAGTCGCACTTTTTCACAAGCCTAGTCAATCACTCTCAATCGCACATTCTCAAGCTCAGTCACTCGCATATTCTCACAAGCCCAGTCAATCACTCTCAATCGCACATTCTCAAGCTCAGTCAGTCGCATATTCTCACAAGCTCAGTCAGTCGCACATTCTTACAAGACCAGTCATTCACACTCAGTCGCACATTCTCAAGCTCAGTCAGTCACATATTCTCACAGCCCAGTCATTCACTCTCAATCGCACATTCTCAAGCTCAGTCAGTCGCACATTCTAAAGCTCATTCAGTCGCACATTCTCAAGCTCGTTCAGTCGCACATTCTCACAAGCTCTGTCAGTCGCAGATTCTCACAAGCTCAGTCAGTCGCACATTCTCACAAGCTCAGTCAGTCACACATGCTCACAAGCTCAGTCAGTCGCACATTCTCACAAGCTCACTCAGTCAATCAATCATCCACTCTCAATCACACTTTCATCCAAACACATTCTTACGCTCATGTCTGACACGCCCCATCATTCGTACAACCAAATTGGCACTCGAACACACATTAACTCACACACACACATCACAATCATTCATACAAGCACATTCACACAAACATATTCACTCTCAATAACATTCCCACACATAATCACATTCATACAAAAACATTCACACACACACCCTTCCAACGTATCCTAAACCAAGCAATTTATACATTGGACTAATTTTACAGGCGATACTTGACACCGATTATATGTAAGCATATATTGTATACTTTGTTTTTCCTTATGCTGATGCTGCTTAGGTATGTTATATTAGAGAACTAAAACAAGTAAACAAAATATTGTGTGTGTTATGTCATTTTATTCTATCAACACGTGTAAAATCAAAACGCTTTCAAACATTTAATTCTAAACATTAATAAACAAAACTAAAGTATCAAAGCACACATGGCATATTAATAAAAAATCAAACAATATATTTATATATACATACATAGTAATAGTACATAAGCATACCTATACATATACAAGCTAAATGACAAATCATCTCTGGTATACAAATATTCATCCAACCACGTCATGTGCGACACCAACTTGAGTAGCTCAGTGACAAGACCGTACTTGTATTGACCTTGCCTTCGACAACCGCCCAAAGTCGGTCGTGATGCCATTTGACTTCCTGCCAACCCCTTTCCTACAACAAACCTCATGCTGGAAAACCAAACACACATTCAACGAATGACTAACCTTGCCCTCCCCTTCCTCACCACTCACTACTCACTATAAAAACAATTTGGGTGTTATTTTTAATATAAACATTATAATTACTATAATGTTATATACATTATGAACAGCAAATGAAGATAACTTAAAATATTTTCATTAATCAAAGAAAAGAGTAAACGGGCGAGACAGACAGACAGGCAGGCAGTACTCGTAATTGGCTCATTGCTGACTTAGTACAGGTGTAGCCATCTGTCTCTAAAAACATTTAAACAAATAAAATCACAGTGGGCATGGCATACATGTACACGTCATGCCCATCATTGGCATAGGGTGAAGAAAAGTACATTATCCAGCTGACCCTCAAAGATGGCCACCTCATTAAATGCACAAAATTGACTTTCACAGTAAAAATACTCAATCACTCAGACATACACAAACAGTAAAAATATTCAGCTACACACAACAAAACTACTGAGAGCATTGACGGCATAGCCATTGCTGTCAACACATCAAACACAAAATAATAGATACTTTCACCTCAGAAGTTACTTTTGCTTGGGGACTTGTATGGCAGACCATCTCATGACTGCCATTCCCTTTTTGATGCCTTCAGCCACCTTACCTCATTCTGTCATAATAACAAATGGTTCTGTCAACCAACAAACAGTCTGGTGAAGCAGGATCGATCCAGATTTTACCTGCAATGTATATAGCAAGAAAATCAATCATCAATGGTGTATCAATCTTACAGGCAGACCTATTTGCTGCACTCACATATGCTATTCATCAAAAACTGTCCAGCATCTATCTGACTTTTCACCGATCCAATTTCAGCTCGATACACCTTGCAGCGATCCAGTCATCTTGATAATTTAAATCTCATCACTGCAATTCTTAAAGTTAGACTAGTTAGTCACCTAGGGCAAGACCATAACTTTCATCAGGATACCAAGCCATGTTGGCATACCAAAGTGAAAAGGCTGACATAGCAGCAAAAGACATGAGACTATGCACCTACAGCAATGTCAAACCCAGTATTAGCCAGATCAAGCTCTTAGCTAAGTGTACCACCTTTCAGATCTCGTGAATGCAACATCAGGTTTGGGTTCGTGCAGAATCACCTTCTACAGGATGGTACAAGGCAGCATCTGATTATGAACGTGTTACCATCCCGACGTCTTTATCAATAATGGACGATGTTTACATTCACATAATACAATTAGGCTATTGATTCAACTGGGAGATAGATACAAGAGTCCCACGAGATCGTCTGCATTGTCAGGAGGTGACATCAGAGCCCCTCGTTCACCACGTATTACAGTGCTGCTGTTTACGACCCATCAGACAAAGTGACCTGCCCAACACACGCATCATAGATCTCTCTTCCTTAGCTAGCTTAGCAGCCAAATGTATACCGCTTCTATCAGAAAACGAGGACAATTTAAGGTTTTGCAAATTTTCCTCCATCAAGATACGATCTTTTCCTCATTCCATAATCCAATATTACCAAATACAGCGCATTAACTTTCTATCGATCCCATGAGCATCTAGTCAACACCAAGAGAGGTACAATAACAACAAATTGGTAAATCAAAGTGTCATCGAACCACTCTTGTCTGCCGGAGCCTCGGTCACGCCGCGACACCCTCTTGTTATTGTCAGTCTCTAATATTGTAAAATAGAACCAGAGCCCTCTTCAATGGCGAAATCTGGACCTTAAGGGCCCCTCTTTGATGCTGAAAAACAAACATTAAGAGTAATAACTGCCCATGATCACTCCCTAATCATTTGCCAAGATAAGAGCAATGCAGAAGCACTGTTCACCACCCACTGCACAGACCAGGTTAGAACTGAGGGCCAGCCCTGCTGGAGCAAGAATTTGATTTGCCCTTAACCTTACCACGACCAGACATGATGCTTGCTTGCTAGGTAATTAATAAACCTTACTGCAACAACAATTAATGTAGTAAAGAGGTGAATAAATCCAAGGAGGTGGGGGGGGGGGGAGGTAGTGTTGCAATATAAGGAAGTTAGAGGTTATAAAAGTAGGGGGGGCGAAAAACCCTTGCATAGTTTTACTTTCTATATCTCTGGTCTGTCTGGAATTTCGAGGGGGGGGGGGGGTAGGTACTTATTTTGATTTTATGTTTTACTGCTGTGCTGGCAAACATTATTACTGATATATTTAAAGCAAACACCTCTTTTTCTTTTTATAATAAATATATATAATCATATATATTTATTTGTTCATATTTTTAGTTTTATTTTATGATTTTTTATTTTTTATTGTTTCTATTTTTCATAGTAACTGGATTAATGGAACAAAGAAAAGTAGTAATTGAACATATTTGTTTTATATATATATATTTTTTTCTTCTATAACGAGGAACGATTAACGGTTAGTGATTAATGGTATAAAATCAATTATCTAATGACTACATATTTTTATTTATTTGATTTTATTATTTCTAACTTTGTATTTTATTTTTATATATTCTATTTTGTATTTTGTTTTCTATTGCTGTAACAGGATTAAAAACAAGAGCAAAAAAAGTGTCATACAAAAAACGTGAGGTAATGGATGATGACGGGGAAGTAAAACTAGACAGGGACAGGAGGAGCGCGAGTGAGAAGAGGTGCGAGATGAGTTGATGTGGTTGATGGGTCCGGATAGACGAATAAAACGGCGTATGTGAAAACATTCGTGGGGGAATGAGATATGTGACAACTGGGTCTGATTTGCAATTAGGGAACGAAAAAGGAGCATGTTGCATAACGTAAAAACAAAAGGTGAAAATGGTGAACACAAACGAAGGAAACAAACGAACAAAAAGAAAGTGTTGGATTATGGATATGAATCATAATCATTGAAAGTGTTTAGTCAATATTAAGATTGCCAGTGAGAGGAGAGGAAAATAAACAAAGGCGTGGATATAGAAAATAACAACATTGAGGTGAACATGGTAGAACATAGAGAGTAAATACAATAGCAAACGAAATTTCAAAGTGTCATTGAGCCACCTTGGTCTGCCGAGGCCTCAATCGCGCCGCGAACTCTGCTGTTATTTACCTTCTCTCATTAACGTAAATGAACAGTAAATCTTCTCTGCTTTTCACAGTCTGTTTACTTTTTTTCTCTCTGCCTTCAGCAGTTTTCTTCTAACTATTGACGGTGATAAGGGAGTATTACACCTCTCCTCGGACCCGCAGCTCTTTCTATCACAGGGAAAACCCAGCAGTCTGAGGTGACATATAGGTGTGCTTTCTCTCCGCCTGATTTTCTTCCCCTTTCATGTGGTCATCTGGACCTGCATAAATCCCTCGAGGATTTTTTCTTATTCGTCTGGGTGGTGCGCTACTTACCTGTTGTCCCTTGTAGCAACGTTTGGCAATAAGGGAGTACCCCAACACAAAGCTCCAATCCCCTTGTGCACTGGAGAACGCAACCAGTCTGCCACTAGGGGGGGGTCGAGTATAGGCTCCTTTTTTCCATACTTTCTCTCTCTCTTCATCATCTCTCCGCTCACCTCGCACCTCAATCACATCACCCACCTGGCATCTCCCCTGACCAATGCACCTTTGACCATGCCTAAAATTAAAATCAAAGCTCTCGGTGGCCCCTCCGTGAAAAAAAAAATATTCTTGACAATGCACTTTTTAGTGCAGAGACAAGATTTCTTCGGTACTTCACCCTTCATGATGGCTATCTGGCCCTAATTGAGGACGACGCCCATGCCGAGAAGCTTTCCTCGCAGGACATCGTCCAGTCCTTGGAGAAGCTTGGTTTCTCCCCTGTACTCCGTAGACATGAAGGCGAAGCTCACGCTAGTTTTCAAGGTTAGGTTCTCTGACCACACCATGGCCAAACAAATTAAAGAGAAGGGGATATATCTCTTCAAGCTATATGTTGCCCCCTGGCAAATAGAATTTGAGAGGTATACGCCCCTTAAGCAGTGCATGAACTGCTTCGGCTACGGCCACCCAAAAAAAACATTGTACGGCCGAGAAGACGCGTTGTACCGAGTACGGCTCCAGCACTCACTCTTACAGGGACTGTAACAGTCCTGTCAAAAAATGTCTTAACTGCGGTGGTGCCCACAGGACATTCGCCAACAGTTGTCCTACCCGAAGGAGGCCATGAAGGTCTCCCAAGAGAAGATTAGGGAGAAGCAAATAGAAATCGATACTAAGCCATACAGAGCCGTGGCCCAGAAGACTGCACAGGAAGCAGTGCATGCAACGACCAAGACCTGGAAACCACTTATAAACCAGGTCCGCCAACAAATAAAACAGGTGAAAGCAGAGCCTTCCCTAACGACCTCTCGAAGGAGATCCTTGTGGTCCTCCTGCATGCCCACATGTGAAACATCATTGCCCCTGAAAAGGGGTTCAGACATCATGCTAGGGTAGCACTGGAGGCTAACAACCTTCCTGCTCTCAACCTTGGGGAATCTGAATCTTGGGGAATCCTTAAGGTCATCAAACCCCCATCCATGCCAATTCATGACCTGCCTGAACAACAACAACCCCAGGCACCAAAGCCGCAGCCAGTACAGGCCAAGGCAACGGAACCCGACCTCTGCAGGCTCAATCTGCTGAGCCTCTGCCACAAAGGGGTGTACACTGAAGCCTGCTGAGGCTCAGTCACCGGAGCCCCAGTCAGTTCCCCAAAACGTCGAAGACATACCGGCACCTACCACCGCCATGGCCTCCCCCTCTTGTCAATCAGTGAGACCAAAGAACCTCGAAATTCCCTCTGTGGCCGAATTACAGGATATCCGAAAGAACGAACGAAAGTTAAAAGGAAAAGACCCGTTACCGGGGGGGGGGGGGGGGGGGGCGGGGGAGAGAAGGCAGGAGAGGGGAAGGATAAAGGATGGGGATCGAAAAGATGATTTAGTAAGAGCGAAAAGAGTCGGGGCTTAACCCAACACGCGGGGTAAAGTTGGGGGCATAGCAGACAGGGAGGCGGAAAGGAGGACAAGGCTGGAGAGGGAGGCCCCGCGCCATCTGTGTGTAAGGATTAGGATGAGGGGCGCTTGCGCTATGGGAGGATAATGAGATGAGGCGTGGGTGAGGTTGTGTGACACACGAAGGAGGAAGGGGGAGAGGAAGGGAGTTAAAAGCGGGATAGGGCTCTCTTTGGGAATATGTTAATTTTTTAGGGTTGATAAAACAAGTAATTTGTGTGAAACAACCACCTAAAACTTTAAAAACCGAAAGAACACAAATATTAAAACAAGAAAATACGCAAACACGAACGTAAGAAGACGAACACTACAATAACATCATAGACAAACACACAAACTATACTTGGTGGCCCAGAACATTAACACTCATACAAAACATAACACCTTCCCCCATGTAACCATCCCGCCATATTTCCTTGTTTAAGGCTATAAAAAAAAAAAAAAAAAAAAAAAAAAAAAAAAAAAAAAAAATAATAAATAAAACTAGCGACCACCCCCGAGCTTCAACCCGCTTCAACAGAAAAGGTTAGCCGAAGGATAGCCCTGGATAGTCTGATGAGGCCGTGCCCAGAGCACACCACAGATGGCACAAAATCTGTCAACTTTTTCCCCATCCTCTCCGGTTACCCGAGAATCCCTCTGTTGTTCGGTATAACGGGGGCCCCGGGCCGCGCGCCACTGACCCACTTCCCACGAGCACGCCGCGAGCGCGCGACCTCCAGTGCAGGCGTACTCTCACGGCCGCCCTCCCGCGGAGCCTCGTGTGGCGGAGGGGAAGCACCGCGCGCCCGAGTACACCCGCACCGAACACAGAGAGATTCAAGATGGCGCTGGGCCACCCTTACCCTTTCTATCCCCCAGTCTTCTTCCCCACGGTTCTTCCCAAACTTTTCGGACTTTTTTCCTCAACCACTTTGCCCGCCTCGGCCAGTCTAGTGGTCGTGGGATGAGCGCTGCCGACTATAAATGGAGATTTCAAGGACTGAACATCTTACAAACTTACTACGGACTCTGACTCGATTGCCTGTGATTATGGGAGTGCACACGTGCAGTTGCATAAGGCAGACACGCGAGTCAGAGGACGAGCAGGATGGAGATGTTCTACGGAAAAAAAAGAGAAAATAATAATACTCCTAAAAAAATAAAAATTGCCTTTTTATTATTATCATTATCATTGTTCATACTCTATTTATGCTACTATTCAGTCAACTTGTTTTTGTTTTTTTTTCGCTCGTATCTTTTGTCCCTCTCTGATTATAGTTTGTTCACTGTAGTTCTATTTCGCCATTATTATATTATGTTACGCATTCATTATTATTTCGTGCTCTCCTTTCGTCCCCTCCCTCTTTGCAGTCAGACCCAGTTGTCACAGCATCAAATTCCCCACAGATGTTAACTCGTACACTTGATTCGATTCCATAGCAAGACATCCTTATTATTATTATTATTATTTTTTTTTTTTTTCTCCACCCATTGCACCTTACCATCATCACCCTCAACATACTTTCCCAGTGTTTTTTGTTTTTTTCGCCTTCATCATTCATTTTTATCTGCCATGTCATTCTATGTTTCTGCTACATCTATAAAAAAAACAAAAAACAATATTAAACTACAAAAATGGAAACCAACTAAAAAGTAGAAATTAGTAAAACCAAAAAATATTTTGTTCCAGTTCATTTTATTTAACCGTTAAGTAAAAATAAATTACAAAATAAAAATAAAACCAATTAAAAATACTTGTTCTTGTTCAATATAATTATATATACATAAATAAATAAAAGTTTTCTGGTTAATAATTCATGTTCACTCGTTTTGCCAGCATAAAAAAAAAAAATAAAAATCAAATCAAATAAAATGTCAACTCTACCAAACACTTGCCTCCTCCTTCACTTCATGATGATATCAGAAGCAAAGACCGACATGCAAGGGGTGTGGACCCTCTTCTATTAATCTACCACTTTTTTCACTTTCACCAATTTACTTTCCCTTCCCCCCTCTATTATTTACCTCTTTATTTATGTATTTATTTATTTAACTTAACATTTTAAAGTTAAAAATATTAAAAACGAACAAAACAAGAGAGGGAGGGAGGGAGGGTGAAAGGTAGGAGAGAAGTATGAGAAGGTTCACATAGGATAAGATGCTGCCAAGCTCATAAAACTGGCTCCTGTTCCTTGTCCCAGTCCAGCGCAAAGGAATCACGGCTAAGGCCGTTCCTCCTTCCCCGGAGATAGACATTATTCCTGTCTATCCAGTCGGGCAGCCAAAGACGAAGTCTGTCGAGATGTTTACAAACCCTCGCGCGCCACAAAAGGTTCAGAGGGAGCACAGAAGCTCTCTCGTGGAGTTGTGATGACGTCACAAACTCGTCCCAGCCAATACTGTAGACCCATCGGAGAGCTTTATTCTGGATGACCTGTAGCTTTCTTCTGTTTGTGTATGCTGCTAGAGTAAGTGTAAGTGGGGAGTATGTGAGAAGAGGGTGTATGATGGCTTTGAACAGGTGCAGCTTTGTGCGCGGGGCCGCACATCTCAATCGATGAAGCGACTGTAAAAGCTCTCTCTAGCCAATACGGTTTTTTTCAAAATATGATAATGAAATCTTAGCATGTAATCGAACCTTACACCGAGCACGGTGCAAGAGCATGTTATTTTAAGAGGTGCTTGTGGTCTGTCGAAAGAGTTTAGGTGTATTGGGTCGTAAGGAGGATTGTGTTTAGGGTCAATAAAGAGAACTTTTGTTTTTATCGCATTAGTTTTGATAAGCCATTTGTGCTCCCACCTCGAGACGGTGTCAAGCTCGTCGTCGTTGATTCGTCGGACAACACCAGCGAGCGAATCATGTGGGGTCGGGGAGGTCGTTTGTGTATATGTATAGTGTTGGGCTGATTATGCTGCCTTGAGGTACACCTGTGTGCATTTGGATTATTTTGAATAGGTGTGGTAGAAAGCTTTATGATGATGGGTATGTGGTCAGAACCGAAGTTCGGGCCGGGTTGTATGTGTGTGTGGTAGGGGAGTGCCGCTCTGTTCCCGAAAACGAGATCAGGGCGGCCCTTCCCTCTCGATGTGAATCAAGTGTAGAAGTCGGGTCCGATGTAGTGCAGTCTTTTTGTTTCGAAAATAGACAAGAGCTGTCTGCCTTGTGCGGTGTTGTATGTGTGGTTAAGGGATGTGTGTGCTGCGTTAACATTCCCGGCAAAGAAGTCTGGGAGATTATTATTAAATATTTTATTGAAATCGTGAATGGGCAAGTTTGTTTGAGGTCTGATATAGGCAGTAGCAATCATTATAGGGCCCTCCTGGGTGAATAGCTTGATAGCCATGAAGTCTGGATGAATTAATGGAGGCGAGATGAATTCGAAATGAAAGGTAGATTTTACGAGAATGCAGGACCCTACACACCAGCCGTTTCGTGTTTGTCTTGACGTGTAGCCGATGTGTTTGATAGCATAGGAGCTAGTGACGGAGGTAGAGTTTAAAAGAACAACGTCAGGACTTTCCCGATCAAGGAAGTCGTAAAAAATGTGTCTTACGTTATAAAACGATCTTACATTCGCTTGTACGATTGTCAGCATGCCAATCAGAGGAGGTCGAGATGTCGGTGACCTACTTTTCGTGGAGTTTGCTGCTCACGGAAACGCGGTCGAGGACGAGCCGACGCTACCATGTCCCCGAGGTTTCCCCTGACGTGTAGGACGGGAACTTCGTCCCCAGGGGAAACGGACAGCGCGATAGCCCCCGAGACCATCCTCGCTGCTGGTGTCCCTGATTATCGTGTCATTATGAAGACGACGAGGAGCGGAGGGCTCTGGGTTTTCCGTGAGCAGAGGGTCTTTTTTGTCTTTTTTCTGGTGTTTAGTGGTGAAGGAAGTTTGCGTTTGTGATCATTTGTGTTATTTGTAGTTTTTTCTTGTGCAGTTATTCTGGGTTTGCGTTGTGGTTGTGAAAGTACATGTGTGTGTGAGGTAGAGGGCTGTGGTGCTGTGGTGGGCGCCACTCTAGCCTCGGTGTTTGTGTTTGTTTGTGTGTGATACTCTGGTATGTATAGGTTTTCGTCTTCGAAGATCCCAGGAATCACAATACTGGGGAAACCGTTTTTCTGTAGTAGTATTGGGAGTATGTTTGTGAATTTCTTGGCGTTGTATTTGGCAGCTATTAAAGCTACGTGTAGTATGGTTTGTATTTTGGGGTTGTTTGGTATGAGGGTGTTGTTTGGGGGGAATTGAGGTGGGAGAGGCATTGTGTTTCCTGAGGGAATCGTGTTGGGGCGTTTTGTAGTGGGTGTGGATGTTTGTAAGGGTCGGAGTGTTGAGGCGTAGGTTGGGTTGTTTTGTTTTTGTGCTTGTCTTTTTGTTTTGATTATTTCTTTGCGTTTGGGGCAAGACCCACTGACGGCGACATGCTGGCCCTCGCAATAGCAACATTTGGTGGTCTTGTTGCATGTGGCATAGAAATGACCGATGTCACCACATCTGCTGCATCTCTGTTCATGTGTGCATGTGTGTTTTGTGTGATTGAATCGGTAACATTTGAGGCACTGGTCAACCAGAATAAAGCTCTCTGGTTCCACATTATAGGTGGGGACGGATGTGTTGAACATCATTATCCCACGAGTTAGGAGCTTCTGTGCCTCTTCAGGCGCAGAGCAGCGGATTTTAACAATGCGTGACTCAGGGGGTTGGTAAACATCAAGGACAGTGACATCGTTTTTAGCCGAGACCTCCGCCTGGATAGACTCACACGATCGTGGCAGGATTGTCTTGTCGATCTTTTTAGCCACGACCGTGCATTTGGCCTTAGTCTCAGGGGAAGGTAAGGGTTTAAAACCTTGTTCTAGGAGTTTCCTTTGGCCAGACGAGGAGAGAAAGGGGGTCAGTTGTTCAGGCTTAGCAACAACTTTGTAGCCATTGTGCACCTTGAAGCAGTGTGTTACAGCAACTTCTGTGAGCGAGAATATTTTCTGGAGAGCCACCTCACAGGAGATAGGCTCCCCAGAATATGTTAATTTGATTACGTGACCCATGACATAGCGCGAGGGTGATGATGGGTGAGGGAGGGAAGTCTAGCAGGGCTAAATGACAGGGCGATGAAAGGGCGGATTGTGGTATCAAAAAGGGAGACACACCGGGCAATAAGCAGTCTTTGTATGTTAGGGCCGGTCGGGGTTGAACCCTGCCGAACGGGAATTAACCCTTATGAGTTCGGCCGGCATCTCGTAGCAAAACTGCAGATTGCCACAGTGCTTCGTATTTTTAATTATAAGCACTCTGGCCTATAATTAAAAATACTAGCCTCGAAGCAAGTAGTGTGCAATAACACCCAAAGTTATCACACAAGGCCAAGGTCGTCTTTGCGTGGGGTGTCAAACAATCTCTCTACAAAGATACCACGCAAAAACCTTGGGACCTAGAGGTCCTGAGAGCCCAGTACAGGATATCCCCTGCGATAGCCACTTAAGTACACTAGACGCACCCCCCCCTACCCCAGACTTTACAGAACCCACCGGCCACTTCAATGATGATGAAGGGCTTGAGCGCCTCATAGACAGGACTGCTACAGACCCTGCCTATTATAGCGTCCGCCTTTTCTCAGAGAACCCACTAAAGTACCAGTACTCTGACCGCGTCGAAATTGGCGAAATAAAAAAAGAATGAATAAAGAGGATAATAACGAAAAAAGAGCATTCTAACATGGTCACAGTTAAGAGGCTTCATAAACACATCGGGAGGGCAGCTTGGCATTAGCAATGCCATGATTGAATATAGCCAAGACTTCCACAAATTAAACAACGGCTATCTCCTTGGATAACATAATACACATGCAACACCATACATTAACCTCACGCCTCACCATAGTACAACACAATGTATTACAACGGACAACAAGGAAAGCTGAACTGTGCAACACATACAGAGGGGACGACCCTCACATCATACTTATTAACAGCCATGGGCTCAATAACATCAACCCACTCAAGATTTACATGTACACCACCTACTCCTCCAACAAATCACATGAATGTCGTAGCAATAGCGATAAGAAATGACATCTCACACAAAATCATTAATAACTTACACTCAGACCTACTGGCAGTCGAAATAAACACACCACTAGCAACATTATACATTCCACCAAGAAGACAATACATACCAGAACCCGACATCTTGCAGCTCCTGAGTCACAATAAACCAATACATCATGGGAGACCTTAATGCAAACCACTCTCTTTTTGGTTACCACACAAACACTGTAGGCAGAGGCCTCGCCTCTCTCGTACAAGGCAGACTCACACACCTCGGTCCACAGACACCAGCATATATAGCAAATAACATGGCAACACCATAGTCTCAGCAAATCACAGAGCACAATTACACCACCACATCACAACAGACGTCACAATCAGCGACCACCTTTCGGTCATCCTAACACTTTCAACAAACCCCGAGAATCCTTCAAACATGCAAACTGGGAGGGCTTCAATCAAGCACTCAAAGACACACAAGTAATTGATCTCGAGGGGCAACCCCCACATACAATAAACACCCACCTTGAACAGTGGTACGCAGACATACAAACGGCTCGGCAGGCCAACATCCCCAAAACAACATACAAGACTACAGAAACAGATCGTCTGAAATTGCTTAAAATACAATACAGGCACCTACACGACCTTGCAATAACACGGGACTGGGACGCACAACTACGCACACGATACAGAGAAATACGAACACAAATCACCCACGAAATTAAAGTAATGAACAAACAACACTGGGAATCACTTGTGCAAAGACTGTCTAAACACAAAAGATCCCAAGAGATTTTGAATCTCCCCCAAAAGCCAGGGAAATGTACACATGAGGTGGGGAACTACCGCCCCATCTCACTCTTAGAAGTCCTACGCAACCTGCTAGAGAGGGTAATAACACAAAGATTCATCCCACACCTTGTAAACAACCAAATACACAACACTGTGTGGGCGAAAGCCGTATTGCCTAGAGGGACCGAGAGTGCCATCGCCCTCGCCTATGAGGAGATTGCTCTCGGTCTCGCTAACAAGCACCAGACGAACGCAATACTACGAGATGTCAGAAAGGCCTTTGATAAGGTCTGGCATGACGGTCTCAAATACAAATTAACACAACTACAGCTACCCACACACTTCACACGCCTTCTCTGTAGTTTCCTGGATGACAGGACTGCCACGATACGCCTGGGAACACACCTAGGCACCCCCATCCACCTCAGAAGTGGAGTACCACAGGGGAGCGTTTTATCGCCAACCCTCTATATCCTGTATACAGCTAATCTGCCAGAACCAACACCATACAGTAACTATATTTCTTATGCAGACGATATCACACAGATCATCACACACCCCTCTAAATCACAACACTTGATGAAACGAATAACAGAAAGAGCTATACAGAACATCAACACACTTTGTGCACCACTGGAAAATACTATCAAACAAACATTCAAACTCATACCCATAGCATGTAGAAATTCACAACCAATCACAATCAACAACACCAACATCCCATACACTAACACAGGAAACATTCTCAGACTACAGTTCACAATCGCGGCTTCCTCACACACGTCAAACACAGAATAACACAAGTACAAATAACACTTACCAAACTAAAACGCTTTTCATGCTGCACACCACAAACAAAACTCACTTTACAAAACAACTGTCAGACCTATTCTTGAATACACAGCTATCCCGCTGGTTGCATTATCAAACAAAAACTCCGAATGCAATCAGTACAGAGCAAAGCACTACTCTGGGTACACGGCGCAACATTTCGAGACCGAATTTCCACTGAAACACTACACAGAACATACAGCATGGAACCACTAAACACACGCATACATAGACGAGGCAAAAAACACCTGAGCCCGACTACGCGAACAAGACGAACATTAAAACAACACAAACCACACTTGGTGGGCCAGAACACTACCAACCTCAGAACATGAAACGCCAACACCGATATACGCACACACAAACACACACACACCGACCCTTAACCGTGACCATGACCATGTTTTTGTTAATTTCAAGTTGTTAAATGCTTTAAAAAATCAAACAAAAAACAATAAAATCTGAAGTTACCTTCAGTGAGCAACCATCGGCTCTACCAGCTCCCATTCGTGCGGCACGGATTAGCCAATCACGGGGGAGAGAGGGCTGGTCACCTTGCCGCCTCTCGAAGATATAAATTCGGCAGCGCCGTTACCACCAAGAAGCCACAGCAAATAGAACAGTCACAGAGCAGCGATATCCGGCCAATCAGCGAGCCCGCTCCCTGCATTGCCAGATCCCGCTACCCTGCACTAAACTCTTTGTTGTGCCTTCGCTTACGGCGTGTTTAGCCAGTTCTCGCTGCCGCAACACCGTTTGACCTATAGGTAACTTATGTTAAGTGACACACAGACAGCGACCTTAACCAGGTTAAGCTGTGTCACTGATCCTTGCCACCGGTCATTGATTGAATCACAGGCCCTGAATGATTGTGTAGCTTCGGCTATCATCACTTCCATTCGGTTTCTTTGACCTCTTTTTCTGCCCCTGCCTATTTCCATCTCATCTTGTACTCTTCCTGGACCTACAAGAGTTCTTGTGACTCTGGTATTCGCCTGGGGGAGGTGTGCAGCCCCAGCCCCCTTGTAGCAGATTGGGGCCAGGGAGCATCACCAAGTACAAAGCCTCAATTCTTGAGAGGTACCGGAGAACTCCGCCGGAACACCCACACGACTTCTACAGCCCCTCCAAGAGGAGACGGGGGTGGGTTTGTAATTCCTGCCCTCCCTCGGTTCAGTGGCGTAGTCCAACACCTACCCACCATCACCTTATGTCCTCATGAGGATCAAGATCAAATTAACTAATGGGCGACCCTCTTCTTCAAAGAGGGAAGCCCTCCTGCAAGACCTCTTCGATGCTGAAATTCGGACATTAAGAGTAATCACCACCCACGACCACTATCTAATCATCTGTCAAGATGAGAAAAATGCTGAAGATCTTTTCACCACCACATGCAAAGATTTACTAAAAAAGAAAGGATTTGAGCCACAAATACCAACCGAACTCAAGGCCAAACTCACACTGGTCTTAAAACAGCTCGATGGTGAGCTAGTAAAAGAGGCGCCCGAAAATATCAAAGGACGAGAAAAACACTTACCTGCCCACCAAATCGGTAACAATCTTTTGTCATGAAGAACCGATATTTGATGAAAATCCAATTTTCAGACCACCAGACAGCCGCCAACATCCAAGAAAAAGGACTGTACCATTAAACATCTTTCTTAGCCCTACTACAAAAACAATTGTCCAGATAAAGACAAAAAACAAAAAATATGCTCAGAATGCGGGTCAAACACCCATAACTACAGGGACTGTAAATCAGAAACAAAGAGGTGCCTAAACTGCGGTGAAGGACACCGAACTCTGGCCAACTCCTGCCCCTTAAGGAAGGAAGCTATGGAAAGGGCAAGAGAGGAGAAGACCAAGAAAGAAGAAGAAAAAAAGGAAATCCCTATAAAAATAAGTAGCTGAGCAAACAGCTAAACAAACCATAGCAGCCACCCAAAATGCTTGGCTAAAACCCCTGATAAAGGAGATAAAGGAGGAGGAGAAGAAGGACAAAAAAGAACAACCTATAATATTACAGTTGCCTGACAACTTATCTGTAGGAATAATGACAGCATTAATCCATGCTCACCTACAAAACATCATGGAGCCAGGCCTAGGTTTCAGACACCACGCCCAAAAGGTACTAACAAAGAACAATCTACCAGATCTCGATCTTGGGAATGGAGACTCCTGGGGGATCTTCAAGGTTCTCCCACCAACTACACTAAACAACACAACAGAAACCACAATCACACCAACCAACCAGATCTCGGCCCACAGGACGAGCCTGAGACTGAACTCCTCACTGCACCACCAAAAAGGAAACCAGCACCAGCACCAGCACCAACACCAAACCCTACACCAACTACCACACCCACACAATCGCCTGCACGACCACGTACACAACACCCAAAACCACAGCAAACACAATCAGTCAAACCCAAAACAACACATGTACACCGCAAACACACAGACGATCTTACAAACACTGAGGTCGATGATCAGTCCCTTCGCCATAGGGACGGTTACGAACGGTTACGACCTCAACCCAAAAACATACGGCATCCGCCTCTTTGCCACGGAGCCCTTAGGCTACAAACACTTACACAGACAACAACTGGCAAACGAAATACAACGTGGTACAATCAAATGGATATACACAAACACCACATACAAGAACCGCATTCACGAACAAAAAATCACACAACACCTACCTGCAGGAAACATCTTTATCCAGCCAGACATAACTGAAAAACTCAAACAGCAAAACCTCGAACACCTACAGAATGGACGCCTCACGATCATTCAACATAATGTACACACATGGACATACAGACGAAGACAAGAACTATGCAACCAGTACATACAACACGACCCTGATAGGTATCATACTCAAACTCTCATTCACTCAAACATCCACAAACAGTAAAAATATACAACTACAACACACACACACATCCAACAAAACAAACGAGATCAATGCTGGTATTGCCATTGCAGTCAAACAACACAACAAACACAAAATAATAGACACTTTCAACTCATGGCCATTGAAATAGACACCCCTCATGGACCGATTATCATAGCCACCACCTACATCCCCCCCACTCAGACCTTACATAAACCAACCCCTCTTCTTCCAGCTCCTGCGACACCGAAAACCAACATACATAATGGGAGACTTCAACACACACCACAGACTTTTTGGATACAGACACAAATGCCGTCGGACGAGGCCTTGCCTCACTCATCTCCGACGGCAGACTCACCCACAGCACTAGAACACACACACACTCCAGATCTCGAGGGGCAACCCACACACACCATAGACCACCACCTTAACCAGTGGTACGCAGACAAAGACTGCCCGGGAGGCAAACATTCCTAAAACAACATTCAAAACACTTCTACACTACAGAGAAACACATCGTCTAAGACACTAAAAATACAATACAGACACCTTCGGGACCTTGCTGAAACACATGGATGGCACACGGAATTACGCTCACGACACAGAGAAATACAAATACAACTCACCAAGGAAACAAAAAACATGAGCAACCAACAATGGGAAACACTCACAAGAGAACTATGCAACAACATAAAAGATCCTAAGGTCTTCTGGATGAAACACAGGAGACTCATAGGATCGAACGGAGAGACGATCACATACATATACAACACCAACAGACAAAAGATAGACACAGCAGAGGAGATGGAAGCAGTTCACAGGGAGTTCTGGCAACAGAACTTCCAAATCTCCCCTGCTGAAAACGCAACATTTGACCCAGACACAGAAGCCGAGGTTACACAATCACTACAACAACTGCAACACCTGACTCTCCCATCACAAACAATATTACTCAACACACTCACACCAGACAACCCTCTATCACAACCCATCACACCAGAAGACATGAGACATGCACACACACGATCACAAAACACAACACCAGGAGCCAGCAACATTGATAAACTTATCAGGCAACACCTTCCTCCCATCATGCTCTCCAGACTTCGACGCTGCCCTGGCAACAGGACACTTTCCCACCAAGTTTAAATATCCATCAATGGTTCTCATCCCCAAGCCAGGGAAGCCACCAGCTTCCGGCCCATATCACTGCTGGAAGTTCCCAGGAAGTTGCTTGAGATGATTTTCACACACAGACTTAAAACACATCTTGAATACAACAGCATACACAACCCTAGGCAACACGGCTTTCGCCCACACAGAGGGACTCGGAGCGCAATCGCCCTCACTTATGAGGAGAACGCTCTCAGTTTCGCAAACAAGCACCAAACCAACATTATGCTTCGAAACGTCACCAAGGCCTTTGATAAGGTGGCATGACGGTCTCAAATACAAAATAACAACTACAACTGCCCCTACACTTCACACGCCTCATAAGCAACTTCCTGGACAACAGAACAGCATCCATTCGACTTGGTTCTTACCAAGGCCCTCCCATCCACCTCAGAAGTGGAGTTCCATAGGGCAGCGTCCTCTCACCCACACTCTACATCCTCTACACTGCCAGCCTACCACCCCAAGCACCCTACACCAATTACATCGCATACGCAGACGACATCACACAAATCATATCACAGCCCTCCAAATCCAAAAACATCATGAAAGCAGTCACACAAACAGCCATAAACACGATCAACACCTACGAAAACAAATGGAAATACAGACCAACACAAACAAATTCAGTCATACCATACGCAATCAAAGGAATCATGCTAGGCTTAAACTTCAGCAGAAGTGGTATTCACACAGGCACAACACCTAATAAAACAAGCAAGCACAGCTCTCAAGAAACTCGAACGCTTCTTATACTGCGCAACACCCACCAATCTCAAACTCTACAAAACCACTGTAAGACCCATACTCGAATACACACCCATTCCACTGATTGCAATCTCAAAATCACAAAAACTCGAGATGCAATCCATACAGAAGAAAGCACTATACTGGATCAACAACACCAATATACAAGACAGGATACGATACAGAATTACCGCACAATCACTACACCAAACATAAACCATAGAGCCATTGAATATACGCATACACACACAAAGCAAACGAACCTGGAACCGCATACAACACAGACAATACAAACTACGACATCATAGGCAAACACACAAACACACACACAAATCACCCGTGTTGGATATAGGGCTCTCAGGACCTCTAGGTCCCAAGGTTTTTGTTGTGGGTTTCTTTAAGGAGACTATTTGACACCCCATGCAAAGACAACCTTGGCCTTGTGTGCATAACTTTGGGTGTTATCACAGGTACCTTATTTTGGAGCTAGTGTTTTAATTGGAGGCCAGTGTGCTTACAATGAAGACACGAAGCACTGTAGCAATTGGCAGTTTTACTGCGAGGTGCCGGCTGCCGAACGGTAGGTTGAACCCTACCGTTCGGCAGGGTTCAACCCCGACCGGCCCTAACACACAAAGACTCTCAATTGCTCAATGTGCCTCCCTTTTTTATAAACCACTTTCCGCCATTTTACATTCCTGTCATATTAACTTTGCTAGCCTTCCCCCCATTTCCCATCACCATCACCCTTACGCTATGCTATCATAGGTCACATGATCAAATTAACATACTCTGGGGAGCCCATCTCCTGTGAGGTGGCTCTCTAAAAAATCTTCGAAAGCACTGAGATTGCAATCACGCACTGCTTCAGAGTCCACAATGGTTATAAAGTTGTAGCCAAGCCGGAACAAATGACCTCCTACCTCTCCTCATCTGGCCAAAGAAAACTCACTGCTCAGGGCTTTAAACCCATTCCTTCCCCTGAAACCAAGGCAAAGATGCACGGTCATGGCAAAAAAGATCGACAAGACAATCCCGCCACAATCATGTGAGGCCGTTCAGGTGGAAATAACAGCCAAAAACGATGTCACTGTTGTTGACATTCACAAACCTCCCGAATCTCGGATCATCAAGATCCGATGCTCCACGCCTGAAGAGGCGCAGAAACTCATTTCTCGTGGGATCGTGATGTTTAACACGTCCGTCCCCACCTATAACATAGAGCCTGAGTGCTTCATCCAGATTGACCAATGCTTGAAGTGCTACAGGTACAATCATAAGAAACACGCATGCACACACGAACTAAGGTGCAGTCGTTTTGGCGAAGTCGGGCACTTCTTCGCCACTTGCAACAAGCCCATCAAATGTTACAATTGTGAGGGGCAGCACGTCGCCGTCAGCGGGTCTTGCCCTACACAAAAAGAAATACTGAAGACGAAAAGACAAGCATGGAAACAAAACACCAACCCAACATACGCCTCAACAGTTCAACCCCTACAGACATCTACACCCATCGCCCACGATTCCCCCCTAGAACCACAATGCCTCCCCCACCTCAGTTCCCCCAAACCAACACCCTCACACCTAACAATAACATTAAAATACAACCGATTCTACACGTAGCTGTGATAGTGGTGGTTTGGTTTGCGAAGTACTAGCTTCGCCCGGGCCTTCTAAATATGGCCCGGCCTGTGTCAGCTTTTTACGGCTGTCTCATTGAGTTGTCTGACACTCGGTGCTTACCGTGGCGGCGGGATTGCCAGCAGGCGCTCCTGCCGCCATGATGTAAGCATTTCGCTTAGCCTCTTTACCAGCAGGGCGGCTGTTGTGGGCGGTCCCTGTCTCAGGCCGATGTGGCTTGGGACCCAGTTGATGATAATTCTTCTATCCTGAGCAAGAATTCTCTGTGCCATTGTGAGAATCGTGGTCAGTAGGTAGATGTTGTTTGTGGGTGAGCTGTGCTGAAGACAGTCAATGGCTGCCCTGGAGTCTGTGTGTATGACCACGTGTCTTTCCCTTAGGGATGCGTGGCCTAGGGCTCCCATGATTGTAACTGCCTCTGCCTGTAGCGAGGAGGCGTTGTCTGTTACCCTCATGGATCGCGTGGCATCCCTTGCTGCAAAGCCGGCGCCAGCAGTGTGGCTCAAGGGATCGACCGATCCTTCCGTGTAGCTGTGATAGCTGCCAAATACAAAGCAAAAAGATTCGCAAACATTGTCCCTGTACTCCTACAAAGAAACAACCTCCCCAATGTTGTGATTCCCAGGGAAATCTTTTAAGACCTATACATACCTGAATATCACTCACAGACAAACACAAACACCGAGGCTAGACCACCACACCACCACAGCCCTCTACCTCTCGCGCACACGTAATCCCACAACCACAACGCAAACAAAGACTAAGCCTACAACCAAATACTACAAAAAACACAAACGAATACAAACGCAAACTACCATCACCACTAACCATGCAGAAGAAGAAAGACAAGACTGACCCACTGCCCCCGGCGACCACCCTCGTCGTCACACCATTCTGGGGGACTCCGATAGCGGGGCTAGCCTCCAAATCGACCTCCCTGAGGTCGAAGCGGGGCTACCTCGCTACCTCGGGGGACTATGAAGCATCGGGAATTGGTCCGCCGATTCCCGAGAATTCCACGTCTCCCTCTCCCAGGAGTCCCTCCCGGACCTCGAGGGGGACGTGGCTCGGACTCGTCCGCGCCCTCGGTTCCGGGAGCAGCAAACGCCACGAAAAGTGGGTCAGCGTCAGCTTGACCTACTCTAAATGGCGTGCTGACAATTAGATGTGCTGCCATCCACGCCAATCTGCACCAGTTCAAAGCCCTTACACACCCACCTCTCACACACACTGCACTCACACTCACATTACATACAAACGCACACAAGCTACAGGTAAATCAGAATAAGGCATCCAGATGGATCTGTACTATGGACTGGGGACGAGTTGTGTCCTCACGATCACACGCGAAATGCTTGTGCCTCTCCCTGGCGCAGGAGGCTATGTATACAACAACTACAAACCTTGCGTTTTGGTTGCCCGTCTGGATAGACCATGTCTTCTTCAGGAAAAGAAGGGCGGCCCTGGCCGCGATGTCTTCTCGCCGGACTGAGGCGATGAACAGGGGCCAGTTCCTGGCTTAGCAGCATCATCTTTACCTTTGTGTGCTTCTCACACTTCCTTCACGTCTTGCACCCCTCCTCCTTCCCTTGTTTAGTTCGTGTATATAATTTTTTATACTTTAATATTAAACTTAAGTTAGCTTCGGCGCTTTTTACTATAAACACGGGGACCCGCGCTCCCCACAGCTAGGCCAAACACACTCCGGCACGATTGTTGCCGGGTCTCGCGAGCGTGGGTGTCGAGCAGTGTAAATTAGCTGCCTATCTTTTTTTAAGCTTTTAATTTTACTTGTGTTCTTGTGTTTAATTTTATTAAGTTTCTTACGTTCTTTTAGCCTTTTACCGTTCATGTTTTGTTTCCCCAAGTTACTAAGAATTTGTATGGTGCTTGTTTTCTCCAAAACAATCCATTTAATCTCTTAAATAAAATAACCCCTCTTAAGAGAGCCCTATCCCGTTTTCAGCTCTCTCCCCCCCCCCCCCCTCTCTCTCTTCTGTGCATAACCTCAACCACGCCCACACCCCATCTCATCATCCTCCCATAGCATAAGCTTCCCTCATCTTAATCCTTACCTCCATCTCATTGGTTTCGGACTTCCGACACGTGACATCTGCTGCCTGCAACCTGCCATGACCGTGGCTCCTTTGCCGTAAGGAGTGGCAACGCCAGTGTTGATAATCCAAGCGTGGTGAGATCGCCAGAGCAAGTCTCCCTGGAAGTCCTGCCGCCGACAGGGAGAAATCTCTGCTCGACGCGGGCGAGGGATTAGCGATCTCAGTCGTATTTCATCCTCGCAGTTTCCCGGTTAGCCGAGGGCGCCACCGTTGCAACGGGCGAGAAGTCCGTGTACGGTGGCGCCCTGATGGCGCCTGGCAGGCCGCCCTCTCCACTCCCAACCTCCCCGTTAGACGAGTGCGCGCCGCAGCCCGGGCATGTGGACTCGCCGACTCATGAGTTCGCTCATGCCAAACGAATCCTGCCATGCCTAGGGGGCCATGCACACACAGCTGGCGCGGGGCCTCCCTCTCCAGCCTTTATCCTCCTTCCGCCTCCCTGTCAGCTATGCCCCCAACTTTTACCCCGCATGTTGGGTTAAGCCCGACTCTTTTCTCTCTTACTAAATCATCTTTTCGATCCCCCTCTTTATCATTCCCCTCTCCCGCCTTCTTCCCCCCCCCCCCCCCCATTAAAAGGTCTTTTCTTTTAACTTTCGTTCGTTCCCGTGGTGGTCCAGGAAAAGCCTCCCATCTGCACGCATACGTGCCTGCAGGTCGGAGGATATTTCCCACCCTCACAGGAAGCTCTCATTTGTATGTGTGTGTTTCTTGATACATTTGACTATCTTAACCGCCTCGTTTCTTTTCTCTTTTAACAATTGAACCAGCGCATTAAAACGCCTAAGCCACCTTCCGTCGCTCATGTGCAGAAGGTGACATCATGCCCACAAACACACATCAACACAACATCATATCACTGCATCATGTTATCATACATCATACATCACCACATTCAAAATACTACCATCCCTTAACGAGTGTATGCACTGGACACACACCTTGTATCTATCATTTTATGTTTAATATTATTTAATGTTTTTAATGATTTTGTTGTCCCTCTGCTGGGAAGGGAGAGCACGCCCATCACGTGTGCTCACAGAGCAAAAGATGTCTCCTGCCCTAAACAGATAGATCACACACATCCCACGCTCATGTTTTATCCTTCTGTTCCTTTTTCTCATTTAAATAAACGAAAGAGTGATCCACTGAACCTCGCTCTCAGCTCCTAGGAGCTGGAAGGGAGGCAGGCGAGGGTCTCACCTGTAAGAGGCTAATATAGCAGGTTCATACCTGCTATGATAACTCTCGGCACGAAAAAAAAAAAAAAGACTTTAATAAATAAAGGTGTCCCCTCCCAAACCAACCTGGCTCCAGTTAAAGAAGAAAACAACCCACACCTTCCAACCAGTTGTGACAAAGAAAGCACCAAGCAAGGGGTATCGCAAACCAAGAGAAACTACACAAGAAAAAACTACAACAAACACAAATGATCATTAACGCAAACTCCCTTAACCACTTAACACACACCAAAAGAAAGACAAAAAAATATCCTTTGCTCACGGAAAACCCGGAGCCCTCCGCTCCTCGTCGTCATCATGACGACACAATAATCGGGGACTCGGACAGCGAGGAAAGCCTCCACAACGACCTCAGCCCTGAGGTAGAAGAGGTGCTAACCGCGCAGCCTGTTCCCGTCGTTCCCGTCCTCCCCGTCAGGGGAACCCTGGGTAGACGTGGTAGCGTCGGGAATTGGTCCGCCGATTCCCGAGAATTCCATGTCTCCCTCTCCAAGGAGTCCCTCCCGGACCCCGAAGAGACCCATTCTGGGGCTCGTCCTCGACCGCGTTTCTGAGAGCAGCAAACGCCACAAAAAGTAGGTCAACGTCATCTTGACCTACTCTGAGTGGCATGCCGACAATCATACTAGCGAATGTAAGATCGTTTTATAACGTAAGACACATCTTTTACGACTTCCTAGATCGGGAAAGTCCTGACGTCTTTCTTTTAAACTCTACCTCTATCACTAATTCCTATGCTATCAAACACTTCGGCTACAAGCTAAGACAGTCACGAAACGGCTGGTGTGTAGGGTCCTGCATTCTCGTAAAATCCACCTTTCATTTCAAATTCATATCACCTCCCTCCATTCATCCTAACTTCATGGCTATTAAGCTCTTCACCCAGCAGGGCCCTATAAAGATTGCTACTCCTTATATCAGACCTCATTCAAATTTGCCTATTCACGACTTTAATACACTAATTAATTATAATTGTCTCCCAGTCTCCTTTGCCGGGGATGTTAACGCAGCACACATCATTTAACCATACATACAACAACGCACATGGTAGATAGCTCTCGTCTACTTTCGAAACAAAAATACTGCTTTACATCGGGCCTGACTTCATCACTTCATATACATGGAGAGGGAAGGGCCGCCCTGATCTCGTTTTCGGGAACAGAGCGGCACTCCCCTATAACACACGACCCGGACAGAACACAAGAAGTGGAACAAGAGTGTTAACATAGAGTAGGTTTAAATAACAGGGTTATATGTAGTAAGACCCTCTTAGATATGTTAAAATGAAAAACATGAAACAAGAAAAACACAAAGGAACTTCTCCCTCTGGGATCTCATCAAGGACAATGGTGCTTCCACATCGAACAAAGACCAGCACACCAGCCCAAATTCCAAGGCATCAGTCGATCAGCAACGCAGCAACGCCTCGAAACAGACAAGTTTCTCCAAGGACCTGCTGAGACCCCTGTGGAAGGTAAGAGCAGCTCCTCAAGATCTTCCAGTCATTACCAAGATCGACCCTCAAATTGTTGGAAGTCTAGAATTCTGTCTAAGAATATGAAATTTTCCCTGGGTCCGAACAGCAACTTCAGAACAGCATACAATGCCCTTCTTACCCTGGAAAGAGTTCCCAGCTTTAACAGTTGCTACTAAGGTCATGATGAATAGCCCCTTCATACTTACTCCTAAGATAGAAGATACTGCAAGATTCTTCGCAGACACAGGAGCCCTCAGCAACAGAAGCTGTCAACATTAAATACTTAGACCCTGATGAAGCTACAAAAAAATTACATCTTAGTTGGCTCCCCAACAGAACACTACCAATCACAGAACACGAAACACCCATACAGATTATACACACACACACACACACACACACACACACACACACACACACACACACACACACCCTGAACTGTGACCATGTCTTTATCTTAAGTTGTTAAAGGCTATAATAAATTAGATAAATTTTAAAGAATAAAAAATAAAATCAGACGTCACCCTCAGAATTCCCAAAGGATTGGATAATCGACACCACAGCATTAAAACATCAATGGCAAAGAGCAACCATCAGCTCTGTCAGCTTACCTGCATGAATCATGAAACAAGTAACACATGGCACTTAACACACTACACTTACACTTCACATTGGACAAAAAAGAGCCTGGTAAAATTAGACTATATCAGCCTGGTTAACCCAATGGCGTCGGGTCGGAAAACATCTCCGCACACGAATTTCCGGTGTACAAAAACAAGCGGCTAGCTCTCCTGCCGGGACAAGCGCTCGACTCGCGCTACCCGTCTCACCATCCTACAGAAGTTTCAGCGCGCTCGGGCGGCTGGTTTGCGTACAACCGCAACCTCCGATTTTTTAACTCTAAAAACATATGAAAGTTATAATATGTCATATGAAGGATTTTATTGTCTCATACTGTAGTATATACTCCATTTTAGGTGTGTTCGACCAATGTGAGTGTGTAAAGTCAATAGTGTGTTTTGGCGAGAGCACAGAAAAGCAGAGGTAAAAGGCGAAATTTTATTTTTTTTCTAAATTAGGCATGGTATGCCTGGAAGCAGGGTGCGGGACATAGGGAAACGCTGCAGTGGGCACACATGACTCTGGTCTCCTTCCTGCGCCGGTTGTTCCTCCAGCAGAGCGCACATCTCCGCCACCTCCGGAATGGGGTGTCGACTGGCATGTGGTTCTGAGGAGGGTTCCGCCGGAAGGAGGCAGGTCGGCCACCTGTAAATGAAAGAAAAAAGGACATTGTAAATTACATCTTCAAAAATGGACTGTAGAATGAAAATCACCATAATTTCAAAACAGAACACAAGAAACAAAAGGTCAGATGCTTACCTCGCTGCAGCAATTCCCGAACTAGTTCCGTACGGAACTTCCACTGAGGCATCTTACCGCCGAGGGCCCGGTGGACAGCCAGCGCGTTGATGGTGGTCATATCCAGCAGGTAAAAAAATACCTTTTTGCACCACTTGATGGTCTTCTTGGTTGCTGGATATGACTGCGCCAGCTGATCCGAGAGGTCGACGCCCTTCATGCCGTTGTTGTAACTGACAACGACCTCGGGCTTCGACCTCTTCACCCCTCGGTGGTTGGGAGGCAGGGTAACGACCTTTGATGTGTGGGCAGAGGATAGCATTGTCACAGGACGCTTGTCTAACCACTGCAGGCAAAGCATTCCGGTTTTGCTACTCCGGAAGTCGATGTGTCGCCGACTCGCCTGCAGGTCCGAGGGCATACCCTTCCTGTTGACACGTACTGTGCCAACGGCGGTGGTCTTACGGGCCTGCAGATAGTGGAAGAGAGTCGGGGAGGAATACCAGTTGTCTGTGTACAACTGATACCCCTTGTCGAGCAGCTTTGCCTTCTCCATCAGGTCGTCGACGACCTTAATACTCGCCGGAAACTCGCCGCGATCCTGCCCCATGTAAATATTGAAGGCCGCCTTATACCCTGCCTCTGGACCGTCGGACGAACACAGCTTGTAGACCTTCAGGCCCCTCCTAGCCCTCTTGCTAGGGTTGTACTGAAGGGCCTGATGCCTCCCCTTGAAGGCCCACAAGCTCTCGTCGACGGTCACGTTCTTTCTGGGGACGAAGACGGAACGGTACGTCGAGTCCAAGACGTCAATCACAGGGCGCAGCTTCCACAACCGGTCCTCCGCGCTGTGCTCCCCTTCGTTGTTAGCGAATTGGAGGATGGAGATAAGGATGTCGAAGCGGTCCCTGGACATGGTCTTGACGAACACCGACGAGCACATCAACGGGTCCGTCGACCAAAGGTCCCTCTGGCACCTCCTCCTCCCATGAAGTCCCATGAGTAACCTAAGGCCGACATATGAGCGGAGCTCGCGCACCGTTGTGTCCTCCCACCCCTTCATGTGGGATGAAGGGGTTCGCGGGTTCTGTCGAGCGGTTGGAAGAAAAAAATACATTGTAAATCAGGTGTTCCAAAAAAAGGACATGTAGAAAATTTCAAGGCAGAGCACAGAAAAACAACATGTAGGTTGCTTTCCGATTCGTCTCCTCCACAATTGTTTGAAACAACTCCTCTGGGAAGAAGCTGCTGAATATCTCCATCGGGTCAGACGATTCGTCAAGGTGTGCGTGCACACCCGGTGTCCCCTCGAAGCAGTGACGCCTGACGAAGTTCTCCTCCTTTGCCCAAGCAAAAGAAGGGGTTCCGGGAGCGTTGCGCTCCCACTTTCGCCTGGCGTATTCCGCGAGGGGCTCGTCCGAGGCCATGGAGGTATCCACCAGCGGGACATAGTCGTAATCTACATCTGAGTTGTCCTCCACGGCAGATTCTCCGGAGTCGGATTCCTCCCAATCCGAGTCGTCACTGATGAACTGGCCGGAGATTTCAACTTCTGTAAAAATAAAAAGAAAACATGAGTTCTATGTAAAAAAGTTTTGATATGCAGAAACAAAGTATTATATGTCCAAAAAAGCAGGTATTTTCACTAGTCAAAGAAAAGATAGAAAACTTACCAGAGAGATTACTTGTCCTTCAGAATTTCAGAGGAGGTGTGTAGTCCTCATCTGAGCCCTCATCATCGACTTCATCGGCGGATGAGTACAGATAGAGGAGCGGGTCTATGGCATTCCGCAAGCGAGGATATCCTCTGGAAGTGGACGGTTGGGGATCGTCCATTGTCTCCTCGTCGAAAAACAAGGCACGGACTCCAGGGGAATTCCTCGGCTTGCGGCAGCGGCGAGTGGAAAGCATTCGAGACATTTTTTCAACAAGAGGTCTCGAGCTGGCAAGTGATTGCCTTGACCTCTGCATGGCCTTTTATACGATTTTCCACAGGGTTTCGGCCAATCAGATTATTGATTTTAGGTCACGTGAGTCACGTGAAGTACAGGTAAACTATTGCCAAACTATTCTATTGCCAATCGAAGAAATTCCCAATCCTTGTGCTCTGGAGGGGTCCAGAAAGTTACGTGATAGGTCACGTGAAGTATGCGCGGGAAGGTTCCAGAAGGTTCCCGAAGATCCTTGTGCCCCGGAGGGATCCAGAAAGTCACATGATAGGTCACGTGAGGTATGCGCGGGAAGGTTCCAGAAAATCACATGACATTGTCACGTGACAGGTCACGTGAGGTACGCAGCGAAAATAGCGTGAAAATCACGTGATATGTCACGTAGCATGACGTCACTGTCTCTCGCTCTCTCAAACACACACATGCACACACACATGCACACAAACACAGTGGGAACGAGTGTCATGGCGGTCTCTCTCCCTCTCTCTCTCTCTCTCTCTCTCTCTCTCTCTCTCTCTCTCTCACAAACTTGCACACAGACTTTCATGCAGACTTGCACACAGACAGCTGGCAAAACGGTGGTTCGGCCAACACCACCACATACAGGGGCTGCCTCTGCCCGCCCGTCAGGGAGGACACCCCCTCCAGGGTCCCGATGGCGCAGGGGCCCGAGAAAAACACAAATACACAGCAGACAAAACATTTATGCAATGAAAAGCTTGCGTAAATTTTTTTACAATTCACACACGCACTTCCGCACGTAAAATTACCAACTTACACACTCACGCATACACACCAACAGTTACGCGCACATTCTTCCACAGAAGCCGACAAACACAAACACGACGAAAAACAGATACACACATTTATATATGTACACATATAGTTGCACAATCATAATTATCAATATAAAGACCTGTAAAAAAAAAAAAAACTAGCTCAATAACAGTAATACATACAGCCATACAGAAAGCACAGCCATACGCGTCCCCGGCGGGACGGGTTAGAAAAGAATCACGCCTAGTCCCGTCCCTGGCAGGACGGGTTCGCGCGGAGTACGGGAATAGGCGTGACCCGGCGTGAATGGGTTAACATCCACAAAACAACTTAGAAAGCCATCCCACACTACAGGGAAACATTGTCTCATATGCTTAAAATACAACTTACATTTTCTTTGAGACAAAACCTTTTCAAACAAACTGAAGTCACTTCTACAATTACACTCAAATTTGTACAGCAGCAAATCCTTGAATACAAATATATGTGTGTGTGGCTATAAGAACCTCTAATGCCAATCACACCATACTTAAAAAAAAGTTGTGATAGTCACCAACAAAATTCCAATGACGACACACCATGGACTTGCTTTCTTACCAATATACCATAACCAAACTCCCACAGTAGTCAGAATGTACTCAGAAGGAATTGGACTTGATAGCCTTTTCCCTCAACTTTCAACTGAAGCAAGATGAACTGTATTGCTTCACTGATGGCTCTATCGATCAAGCTTCTGGACATTCAGGAACTTCTTTTACTTGTTCCTCTTTCAGTTATGCTTGGTGACTTTCCAACCACTGCTCTAGCCTGAAAATAGAGTTATTTGTCATTAAAAAACCTTTGGCACATTCTATGACTGGTAATTAGACAAATATAAGATTACATGCAGACTCATTCACATCCATAAATACACCCAATAGTCAACAACAATCACCTTATCTCATCAGATTTTAGTCTATTACAGTTACTCAGCTCAGCAAAGAGAAATATGTTAGTATGGATTTGAAGTCGCATCAACATTTTTGGAAATGAAGCTGCAGATAAAGCCAACCCAAAGCTACATTCTTTCAGAACATCAGCTCAGTAACTCCTCCAAGCTTATCTCGAATCAAGAAGACACCATCACAGAATTGCACCACTCTCACCTCACTGCCTGCATCATGGTAACGAAGCGATGCCAAATATCAACCTCCATCAATTCCTTCTTCCATGCCCAGAAACCATGCTGTGGTTTTCCAACTGAGACTTGGATTAAGATGCCATATTAAAAAAAAATCTTTGCCTTTCTTTCTCCAAGACAATTTGCCTCGTATATCTTTTTTTTTTTTTTTTTTTTTTTTGTTGTTAATCAAGTTATACTACTGTATACATATATACAAATGTCTATATATATATATATTCTCTTTTACAAGCTATAATGGATTTCAAAGGAGAAAGCTAGAAACTATCTATATATATACATATATATACATATATACAATATATATATATACATATATACAATATATATATATATACATATATACAATATATATATATACACATATATACAATATTATATATACATATACAATATATATACAATATATATATATATATACATATATATATATACATATAATATATATACACATACATATATATACAATCTATATATATACACATAATATATATAACAATCTATATACATTACAAATACAATAAAATATACAATCTATATATATACACATACATATATATACAATCTATATATATACACATACATATATATACAATCTATATATATACAATCTATATATATATATATATAAATATCTCTTCTATATATATATAGATTTATACATGTATATATAATAGAATCTATATATATACAAGTATATATACAATCTATATATATAATATATCAATCCATATATATAAAAATATATATATACAATCTATATATACATATATACAATCTATATATATACATATATACAATCTATATATATACATATATACAATCTATATATATACATATATACAATCTATATATATACATATATACAATCTATATATATACATATATACAATCTATATATATACATATATACAATCTATATATATAAATATATGCAATCTATATATATATATACGTATATATACAATCTATATATATATACGTATATATACAATCTATATATATATACGTATATATACAATCTATATATATATACGTATATATACAATCTATATATATATACGTATATATACAATCTATATATATATACGTATATATACAATCTATATATATATACGTATATATACAATCTATATATATATATATATATATATATATATACGTATATATACATATATATACAATCTCTATATATATACATATATATACAATCTATATATATATATACATATATATATACAATCTATATATATATAAATATATACATTCTATATACAATCTATATATATATAAATATATACATTCTATATACAATCTATATATACATATATACAATCTATATATATATACAATCTACATATATATACGTATATATACATATATATATACATATATATACAATCTACATATATACGATCTATATTATATATGTTGTATTTATGTATATATAATACATATATATAATATCTATATATATATAAATGTATACAATCTATAAATATATACAAATATGTTCAAAATATATATTCATGTATATACAATATATATAAATATATATGTATTCAATCTATAGATATATATTTATATATATATATATACATAAATATAAAATATATATATGTACATATATTTACAATCTATATATATACATACATATATATACAATCTATATATATACATACATATATATACAATCTATAAATATATACATACATATATATACAATCTATAAATATATACATACATATATATACAATCTATATATACATACGTATATATATATACAATCTATATATATACATACGTATATATATATATATATATATATACAATCTATATATATACATACGTATATATATATATATATATACAATCTATATATATACATACATACATATATACAATCTATATATATACATACATATATATATACAATCTATATATATACATACATATATATATACAATCTATATATATACATACATATATATATACAATCTATATATATACATACGTATATATATATATATATATATATATATATATATATATATACAATCTTATATATATACATACATATATATACAATCTATATATATACATACGTATATATATATATATATATATATATATATATATATATATATACAATCTTTATATATATACATACATATATATACAATCTATATATATACATACGTATATATATATATACAATCTATATATATACATATATATACAATCTATATACAATCTATATATATACATATATATACAATCTATATATATATATAAGAGGATAACCAATTTAGTTTACTTCCATAGTTAAACCGATATAACTTGACACAATTTTACAAGCTGTCCATGGTTCACACAGTTGAAGACAATATTTTCTTCTCGGGGAAGTGACATAATCCAATCTTCGCCTGACCGGATGACAGCAGGTGGAAAAGGGTTGTCTAGGATCTCATCTCTAATGCAGTTTTCAGCTGGATAGACACTCCAACTGCAATCTCTTTGCAGTTGATAAGGTCCCTCTTCTCCACAAACAGGTCCCTAGCTTCTGAAACATGGAGGACAGCGGCAGAAATCTGGGTATGGATAAAAGCTGTGGAGTTCAGGATGGATTTTGGGAAGACATGGACCAGGAAAGTATCCATATAGTGGCCTGGTAGAGGGAAGGTCAGATATACCATCAGATTTCCTAAAGAACTTCCATGGAATTATTTTCAAATTTGAAGAAAAGTAATATGTGTGTAAATTCTCTTCATTTGGAGGAATTATGAGGGACACCCCCTCCATTGTTAACGTATTTAATATGGACAAGAGCTGATCAGGGGCAATCAAATTTGGCGAAAGTCTACCTATGTTTGCTTCCCTTAACCCTCCCAAAATTAAATTTTGGTTTTCCTCTACTCCTCGGAGAATAGCCCGGTAGTTCTCCAGGACAGAACTACACAAAAATATCTTCTCCAATAGTTGCAACCGCCGACCCAAGTCAGTGACTACTACATCTATGATCCCAATAGCTTCATCCATTTTCTCCAGTGCCCTTGCTATTTCATCCTCCCGAATAATAACAAGCTAATGGTAACCTCAGCCATTTCAATAGCTCTTCGTGCCAACTTCTTAGATTCCATGATTTGGGTGTGCAATATATCTATACGATGATTAGTTACCCCACCCATTATCAATCCTGCAACATTACTAACCAAATTTTAGTCCCTCCCAGAGAGAACTCTTCTGGCTGTGGTCATCCCCACAATCTGACTTAATACTCATCAATTTCAAAATAACCCCGTTATTTTGTACATAGCCCTCCGGCTGCGGAACCATATATATATTCTATTTACTGTACATATATTTTTAAAATATAACCCCTGGCTATTATCTTATCTGTTCTCCTTGTATCTTTCTACTTGTTATTACGTAAGTTATATGAACGATACTTTCCTTTGTTTCTCAGCCCCACACATTTTGCTGAATCTTCCAAAGTTTCCAAACTATCGTCGTCCTCAAATTCTTCTTCAATTTTTTCTTCTGTTGGGTATGCCCTATCTATATTATGGGCCTGGCCCCTTACTAATGACATTTCTAATTTCAACCTATCTACGTGTTCTTTGCGTTCTTTGCGTTCTTTCCCATCAGCAATTCTCTTAATTCTGAATACATCACTGATATTACCCTATATGGTTCAGAATATAATGGCTGCACCTTTTTGCTCAACCCCACTTTAAGAGTAGCTTTGAGATATACCCGGTCTCCTTCCATGATTTGTGAAGGCTTGGCATAAGGTCGATCCCTTGGCCTTCTCTGGATATCTTCTTCAACATGCTCTTTGCATCTTTTAAAAATCTTTGAGCCCATGACTCTTGTCTCTTGCAAAAAATCTTCCACATTATACCAAGGAGCTGTGTCCTTTGAAAATAATATATATGGAAAATGAGGGTCCCGATGCTTTAGCGTGAAAAAAGGTGTGTCTTTTATCACCCTATGGTAAGCCGTATTGTAAGCTAACTCTGCCACAAGTAACATTTGAGCCCACACCGACGGGTTGTCCCAGACCATCGTACGCAAAATTTTATTTAGTGTACCATTTACTCTTTCCACTTGTCCATTTGAGCTTGGATGATATGGAGTAATAGTACATTTATCAATCCCAAATTCTTCTGTTAGCTTCTTAAATAGTTCGTTTACGAACTCCCCTCCCCCATCAGAAATGATTTGACGCGGAGTCCCCTCTTTGTAAATGAAGCCATTCATAATTGCCTTCGCGACTTCTAATGAATCCTTAGATTTTAATGGAATTGCAACAAGGTATTTTGTCAAAGCATCTACTACTGTAAGAATATAACGAAAACCTTCAGATTCCGGATACAGACCCACTATATCCATATGTCCACGCTCAAAAGGCCTTGAAACTTCAGGATATCTCAAGAGAGGAACAGGGATATGTTTGCCTGGTTTACAGCGTAAACATATGTCGCAGGACGAACAATATTCCTTTACTATTTTCTTCATGTTTGGAAAAAATGCAAATAATTCCAATCTCTTTAAGGTTACCAAAACACCCCCATGCCCTGCAACAGGAATCGAATGAGCTAACCTTAAAGCTGTACTCTGATACAACTTTGGTACCACTACTCGAAAAACCTTTCTAAAAGGCTTATCTAAAACATTATATAATATCCCATCTGGTCGTACCTGATAATTCTCGATTTTCCCTGAAATCTTTTTAAACTCATCTTTAGTGAGGTCACATTCACCTCATAAATATTGTTTTACTCTACCCCATAGTGGGTCTTCATCTTGTGCATTTCGTAAATTATCTAGTCCCCATATGTCAATGGTCTCTGGTGAACTAATGTCACTGCTATCTACCATTTCTGACCTCAGACTATCAGGCCTATTTATTCCTTTATAAGATGTAGTAGCTCGGCGAGTAACAACACCGACAACTAAATCGTCTATCGGGTGATCAGCAGCTCTGATCCGCGATAGCGCATCTGCTAAATGATTGTCCTTGCCCGGCAAGTACTCTACGCAAATATCAAACTCTGCTACTGACATACGCCATCTGGCTAGTCTTTCATTTCCATCTCTACTAGAAAAAAGATAACAAAGAGGCCTATGGTCTGAAAGAACTATTACTGGAAAACCCTGAATCAGTGTTCTGTTCATCTTTAGTCCGTATACTATGGCCAATGCCTCTCTTTCTACAGTAGAATAATTTAACTCGGCACCCTTTAATTGTCGACTGAAGTAAGACAATGGTCTAAGGGTCCCATTATCATCCTCCTGTTGGAGAGCTCCCCCAATGGCTGTGTTACTTGCATCTGTAACTAATACAAATGGACGGGAAAAATCTGGGAACTTTAACACTATATCCTCAGACAAGACTGTACGCATTTTGTGAAATGCATCCAATGCTTCCTGTGTCCACACTAGTTTCGTTTTCCCATCTTTAGTCTTATAGCCTCTGGTTAAGTCAATTAAAGGTCGCGATATGTCTGCAAAATTACTTATAAATTTGCGATAGTAGTTAGCCGCACCGAGAAACGCCTGCAGCTCTTTCAAATTTATAGGTTGTGGGTATCCCTCCATTGCTTCAATCTTTTTCTTTTGTGGCTTAATACCATTTTCACTAATCACATGTCCAAGATACTCAACTTCTGACTTAAAAAAACAAACATTTAGTAAGTTTGAGAGAGATTACTCTGCTGAAGACGACCTAAAACTCGTCTCACATTATTACAGTGATTTTCCCATGTGTCTTCCAAAACTACAATGTCTTCTAAATAAACAAAGCCTATATCCCCAATCAGATCAGACAGGACCTGATTAATGATCCTCTGGAAAGCAGAAGGTGCGTCTTTCAGCCCGAAAGGCAACCTCATAAATTCATAGTGGCCATCCATAGTGGAAAATGCCGTTTTCTCTTGACTAGCGGGGGTCAGGGGTATCTGATGATATCCCTGCCCGAGATCTAAACACGAGAAGAAACGACTCCTACCTAGCCTTTGCAGGATAGAATCCATGTTAGGCAAAGGGTATCGGTCATCCTCTATACATTCATTAAGAGCTCTAAAGTCAAGACACAACCTCAACCCCCCATCTCTCTTTCGTACTGGCACCAGTGATGCATTGTAAGGAGAACGTGAAGGTTGTATAATCCCTTCCCTCAACATAGAGTCAATCTGAGTCCTAATCTCGTCTCTGTGTTTCAACGGGATGGGATAGGGTTTTTTGTAAACTGGAGGTCCCACAGCCCTTATTTCGTGGAAGTATTCATTCGAAATAGGTAAAGGATCCTCATCTAGACTAAAAACCTTAGGGAAATCCAAAACCAAGTCTACCAGCACCCCGTGCTCTTCTGAACCTCGTTCAAATATTTTGTCTAGTTCCTCTAATAATCTACAAGTTTTATTTCTGTTGCTCTGAACACCTGCTACTACCTGTCTTCTGGCTTCACCATGAGACATGTCTACTAGTTTCGCTAGTTCTCCCACAGTCGTATTCTGCCCAATTTCAACTACTCTATTCCCCTCGTTTTTAAATGGTATCCGAAACCACTTCGTGACACTATGTGAAGACGGTATAGGAGTGACTATGGCTTCCATTAAGCATATCTTTAAATCCTTTCGAGGAATAAACAACATATTTGATCCATTTAAATCCCTGACTAAAACACAAATAGATCCACACGTCTACATCTATTATTAGATCCTCTACTGGAAAAACATCATTAGTAGTAGCCCTGCCACTATCTTTTGTAACCTTCTCACCAATAGCCCCGCTATAAACTACAGTAATATTCTCATCAATAACCCTGTTATTGTCAACTGCATCCTCATCTATAGCCCCGCTATAATCTACAGTAATATTCTTATCAATAAACCTATTATTGTCAACTGCATCCTCATCTATAGCCCCGCTATAATCTACAGTAATATTCTCATCAATAAACCTATTATTGTCAGCTGCATCCTCATCTATAGCCCCGCTATAATCTACAGTAATATTCTCATCAATAAACCTATTCTTGTCAACTGCATCCTCATCTATAGCCCCGCTATAAACTACAGTAATATTCTCATCAATAAACCTATTATTGTCAACTGCATCCTCATCTATAGCCCCGCTATAATCTACAGTAATATTCTCATCAATAAACCTATTATTGTCAACTGCATCCTCATCTATAGCCCCGCTATAATCTACAGTAATATTCTCATCAATAAACCTATTATCTATAGAGCACACATCCGTAGCATAATTTAAATCCACGTCGCCCAGGCGGGAAAACTTCACAGGGGCCCCTGCAGCTTTCCCCGTCTTGGTCCTCCAGCGTCCCTTCAGACCTACGGTTGCCATGGCAGCGACATATTTTTTATTGCTACCTTCAACCCTCACATCTTGACCGTTAATGGACAAGGTAGTAGGGCATGATGTATATACAACCCGATGTGTGTCCGCTAAGTCGTTTCCTATCAGCATCTGGCATGGTAAACCCCAGGTATCCACCACCAAGAACCTAAATGAAGTTTTTATCTGACCTACATTAAAAGTGAGATCTATCTCTCCTCTGATTTAGGAAAGACCCATCCCCCCAATAAACAGATTTCCTAACCTGCTTACAGGGCATACGTAGCTCTTTCAGCACTTCACTATGTACTAAGGAAACATCTGCTCCTGTGTCGAATAGTGCTGTAATACACTTATCCCCAAGATAAACATCAAATAACAGCATCCCTTCACTATCCCCCAGGGACAGGATCTCAACAACCTCTCTACTATCCTGACTATATTTCCTTGCCTTATCCTGCAAATCAGGGGCAACTTTTGGAAGGACTGAAACCCCCCTTGTATTTACTCGTTTTTTGAAAGAGCTTTTGACCTCCAAGACTCTGGACAATTTCTCGCGAAATGGCCAATTTTCCCACATTTAAAACATTTAGTCTCAGCCTCCATATTTTGACATGTTCCTGACTCTCTTCTTAACTTCTGATCAAACAAGAAACATCTATCCATGGTATGTCCTGTCTTCTGACAATATCCACATTTCATAGTAGGTCTGCCACGACCACTTCCTATATGAGCACTAGAGCTTGCTATGCGAGCTGTCAACAACTGGCAATTATCAGTTCCGTGGCCACGCCTTTGACAGTAACCACAAGTCACAGAATCATCAATTGTCACATTCCTCTTTAAGCTTCTGTCTGTCCTTCCACCTTCTGTTTTATCCACCGGTTTATTTCTAACACTGACCTGCTTGTTTAACACTTCCGGTGTAAATGTATCAATTCGACTTTCTGCCTTTTTACCGTCAAGATACCCATCGTTTTTAGGGAACCTGCTCCCCTCCTTATTAATCGCCCCTATTACTCCTTTTTTTAGAGTCTCCTCCTTTACCGGTGCCCTCTGATAATCAGTAGCTTTATTTAGTTTAGCCCAAATCCTGTACTCTTGGAAAAATTTTACGCAATCCTTCGTCTTCATGAGCCCTGGACAAGCATCAAAAAACTCCTCTGAAAGTTCCCGGGCAAAGACAATACCTATCATGTTCTCCACAAGAGGAGCAAACTCTTTATCTTGTGTCTTAACTTGTTCGGCCGCTATTCGCAATTTGTTGAAATAAGCTTCAAGAGACTCCTTTACCTCTCTCCTGGCACCTAGAAACATATCTAGCGCGGTTCTGGTACGGGTAACGGCATCATGAACCAACCTAAGTTCGTCCGCCAAGGAACTCCAGCTATAATTGACATCTTTAGCTCTTGTATACCACGCTTCATATGTTCCTAATGCATCGCCTCTAAGGCGACGTAGTGCAAGGCGAATCTTTCCATCATCATTCCACACTTCGTTATGAGTTAAATCTTCTACACGCTTTATCCATTCATCAAGATTTGTTATGGCACCCTTTGTCTTAAGACACTTCCCTTCATAGAAAGGAAGGCGGTGTTCTACCTCACTTATAGGATTTCTTTTTCTCTCCTCATTGAACACTACATGCCTGAGATCAAGAGACGGCTGGGTAGTCGATATCCCCTGGACATTGGAAATAACTACAGTCGGTACAGTTAAAAACCCAGCCTTGTACGAAAATAGCAATCGAATAAAGCTTAGGGTCCTGCACGACCTTTTTTAACAGGGCATAAGACAAGTTTAACAAAACTGTCTCCAAACCCTCACTACTGGTAACACCACATGCAGGAGCGCGCTAAATCGCCCACCTAATTACTGAGTCCTTAACTAATTTTAAATTCTTCTCAAGATCAGAGATAATGCTAGATTTAGGTGTCACGGTAGATTTAACTATGAAACACATAAAATCTTCAACAAATTTATTTAGCAAAGTACTATACCTTGAATTATCCATTTATCTTAATATCAATTATACTATGATATAAAAACATGAAAATATGATACACATCGCCCAGCGAAAATAAAGAAAATCATACGGTAAAGAAACAGATGGTAACCCCCACTCACAAGGCCGCTGACAGGCAAGGTCGGCGCGTAGCAATTTCCCCCGGGAAAATTTTCGCAGTTGACATCTGCCCTAACGCGACTCACATGTGGGGAGGCCCGTGACGTCATAGGAACTATACTAAAGCTAAAATAAGATAATAAAAATTTATATATATATATCACCCTAAATGTCAATATAGTCATAAATCTATACAATGTATAAACATTGTTAATCATTACGTACTCTATAAGTGCAGGCAAATTAAAAACTACCTCTACTAAACTTATAAGTATTATTACTCATGTTAAAAACACAGAAAAATAGGGGGCACTTCAGATAACAAACAAAACGGTGCTACGCCCGGCGCCACCTGAAACCAAAAGAGAAGATTAATGCCTATCCTCCGAGGATTTTTTTGAATTTGTACAAAACCCGCCCCGTGGTTCCAATTAAGTATTACATTGGTAGGAAATGACAGAGGGCAAGACATGGAAATCACCGCTGCCGCCACTGTGGAAATCTTGATAAATCATAAAGTTATTAGATTTCTATTAAATTATGTTCGCCGCCACCACCGCTGTTTTATAAGAAAACAGGGAAAACAAATCTCCTCCAAGTGAATTAATTATTTTAAAAGTATTAAAATCATAATTCCTGTAATGAAGGTACTGAGTAAACTAAAGTTAAAGTTTTATATATTTTACTATTTTTAGTTTAACAATATGATTACAATAAATCTATATTCTCGTTAAATACATTAAATCTATTTTACAAGATGGAACGTTCTTTAACAATTCTAAAATGAAAACTGACGAGCCCTGCTCACCAAAATAACCACCAAGGACGCTCTGGCCATCGATCTCTCTGGAACCCTGTCACACAGACCACTGGGGAAGCGACCCAGGATCAGCCTGTCGGTCGCTCCTTTGCAGACATCAGCATCACCTGATCGAACATCGTACCATGTCTCGTCATCACGGTTTTTTCCACTTCTGCCCAGCACTCGTGATTTTTCTTTCTTTTCTTACACTCATGGAAGATTCCTAAACTTCAACATATATACATATATACACAATCGATATATATTTACATATATATACACAATCTACATATATACATGTATATACACAATCTATATATATATACATATATACACACAATCTATATATATATACATATATACACAATCTATATATATACATATATATACACAATCTATATATATACATATATATACACAATCTATATATATACATATATATTAAAATTTTTATTTTATTTTTATTTTTAATTTGTGCTTATTTATTTATATTGGGTATTTATTTATTTTATTGTGTTTAAATATAATATTTTATATAATTGTGATATATACATTTTTATTTTTATTGGGGATATTTTTTTATATTTTTAAAAATTATTGTTTGTTTATATATTTATATTTTTGTGCATTTATTTTTAAAATTTTTAATATTTTGTGCTTAATATATATATATTTATTATTGTGCATTATTTATATATAATATATTTGATATATATTATATTTATTGTGATTATATTATATATTTGTGCAAAATATATTTTTTGTGATTTAATATATATTGTGAAAAAATATTATATTATATTGTGTTTTATATATATATTGTGATATATTATTTATATTATTTATTTATATATTGTGCATTTTTACTTTATTTATTTGTGAAATTTAAAATATTAATTGTGATTTATTTATATTGTGAATATATATATATTTATATATTTATTTTTTTTAAAAATTTTATATTTTTTTGTTAAAAATTTTTATGAGTATAATATAGAGTATTATAGTTTAAATGTATTATATATTTAGAAATTTATTTATCATGTAGTTTGTTTGTATTGTGCTATAATTTATAAATTGTAATATATATATTGTATATATTTTGATTTGTTTATATATTGTATATATACATTGGTTATATTGAATATATTTGTTTGTGTATTTATAGGGTTTTATATAGATTGGTATATATTTGTATATTTATAAAAGGTTATATATGTTTTGATTTAGTTGTGTGTATATTGTATTATTTATAATTGTGAAATATCTTGTTTATATGTAGATTGTGTATATATATGTAAATATAATCGATTGTGTATTTATTTATATGTTGAGTTTAGGAATTTTCCCATGGGGTAAAAAAAAGAAAAAATTTTGGAGTGCTGGGCAAGAAGGGGAAAAAAAACCGTGAGGGAGAGACGGGTTTCCGTGTTGACAGGTGATGTGATGTCTGCAAAGGAGCGACCCAAGGCTGATCCGGGGGGCCCCCCCCAGTGGTTTGTTGACGGGGGTTCCCCGAGGATCGATGGCCAGAGCGTCCTTGGTGTTTTTTTGGTGGAGGGGGTTGTCAGTTTTCATTTAGAATTTTAAAAGAACGTTCCATCTTGTAAAATAGGTTTAATGTATTTAACGAGAAAATAGGTTTATTGTATTTTTATTGGGTTAAAATTTAAAAAAGTAAAATATATAAACTTTAAATTTGTTTATAGTAACTTTTTAAAGGGTTAGATTTTTATACTTTTAAATTTAATTTAATTCATTTGGGGGAGATTTGTTTTCCTGTTTCTTTTAAAAATGCGGGGTGGGGGCGGCGAAAAAAATTTAAAGAAATCTAAAAAACTTTAGATTATCAAGATTTCCCCAAATGGCGGCAGCGGTGTTTTTATGTTTGCCCTCTGTCATTTCCTTAAAAAGGGAATAATTTTTTAAAACGGGGGGGGTTTTCAATTCAAAAAATTTTTCGGAGGGGTTTGGCATTTAAATTTTTTTTGGTTTTTGGTGGCGGCCGGGGGTAGACCCTTTTGTTTGTTATGTAAATGCCCCCCTTTTTTTGGGGTTTTTTTAAATTTTTTAAATAATAAATTATAAAATTTTTTAGAGGGTTTTTTTAATTTGCCTGCAAATTTTAAAAGTTCGTATTTAATAACATGTTTATACATTGTTAGATTTATGATATATTGCCCTTTAGGGTTAATATTTTTTTTAAATTTTTTTATCTTATTTTTGCCCTTTTGTAAAAGTCCTTTTGATCAGGGCCTCCCCCATGTGAGGGCGGTTGGGCAGATGTTAACGCGAATTTTCCCGGGGGGGGAAAATTTTACGCGCCCACCTTGGGCCCGTCAGCGGCCTTGTGAGTGGGGGTTTTCCCTCCCGTTTTTAAGTTGATTTTTTTATTTTCGTGGGCATGTTATTAATTTTCATTTTTTATTCATATTTTAATTGAATTAAGAAAAATGGTTAATTCAAGGTATAGTACTTTGTAAATAAATTTGTTAAATTTTATGTTTTTCCCTGGGTTAAATCTAGTGACACCAAAAATCTAGCAATTTTTTGACTTGAGAAGAATTTAAAATTATTTTAAGATCAGTAATTAGGTGGGGGGATTTGGCGTCGGGCATTGGTTTTTTACAAGTGTGGGGGGTTTGGAGAGTTTTGTTTAAATTTTTTACCCCTTTTAAAAAAGGGTTTTCGTAACCCTAGCTTTATTCGTTTTGTATTTTGTACAAGGTGGGTTTTTAATGACCCTTTTTGGGTTTTTTTCCCCATGCCCAGGGGATAGATACAACCGCTTCTTGATCTCGGAGTGTGTTCAATGGGAGAGAAAAGAAAATTAAAGTGAGGTAGAAACCCATTTTTAATGAAGGGGAATTCCCCTTAAGAACAAAGGGTGCCTTACAACTTGTAATGGTAAAGGGAGAAGATATAACCATAACGAATGTGGATTGTTTAAAGGGAAAAAATTTGCCTTTTTTTTGCATAGTCCTTAGGGGCGATGCTTGGGAAACTATAAAGGTGGATCAAGGTAAAGAGGGTTTTTAATAGGGATTTTGGGCGACAAATTTGTTTTATATCCGTTACCCGTCCCAAAACCCGCGAGATATGTTTAGGTGCGGGAGAGGTAAAAGGGGTCTTTAAGTTTTTTCAACAAAGCAAATAGGGCGAAAAAGTTAAAAACAAAAGATAAGGGGTTTGCTCCTTTTGGGGTGAAATGATAGGTATTGTCTTTGGGGAAATTTTCAGGGGAGTTTTTTGTGCTTGCCCAGGGTCTGAGCGAAGGATTGGTAAAATTTTTCCCAAAGGGGTACAGGTTTTGGGGTTTTTAAACAAAATAAAGTTGTTTACCCGAGGGCCCGGAAAAGGGGAGATTTTAAAAAAGGATAATAGGGCGATTAAAAAGGGGGGGAGCAGTTTATTTAAAAACGATGGGTATTTTGCGGTTTTTTTAACGGCAAAAGTAAAATTGATCCCATTAAACCCCGGAAAGTGTTAAAAACCCCAGGGTCGTGTTAGAAATAAACCGGGGGAAATAAAAAGGTGGAGGAAAAACGGAAGTTAAAGAGGAATGGCAATGTTTGTTTTGTGACTTGGGTTACTGTCAAGGGGGGCCCACGGAATAATATTGAAGTTTTTGACAGTCGCATAGAAAGCTCTAGGGGTATATGGATGGTGTGGCAGACCTATTATAAAATGTGGATTTTGTCAGAAGACAGGGACATACATGGTGTTGTTTTTGTTTGTAAAATTTAAAAGGGGAGTTAGAACATGTCAATATGGAGGTGAGAAAAAATGTTTTTAATGGGGGGAAATTTGGCCATTTGGGAGATTTTGCCCAAAGGAGTCTTGGGGTAAAAAATGCTTTTTAAAAAAAAACGAGTAAATAAAGGGGGTTTTCAGCCCTTAAAAGTTTCCCCCTGATTTGAGGAAAAGGAAAGGGGAAATATAGTAGGATAGAGAGAGGTTGTTGAGATCCTGTCCCCGGGGGATAGTGAAAGGGGTGTGTTTTTGATGTTATTTGGGGGGTAGGTGTTATTTCAGCCATTCGACAGGAGCAGATGTTTTTTAGTACATAGTGAAAATTGAAAGGAGTGTATGCCCCAAGAGGTTTGGAAACTGTTTTTTTGGGGGGGTGGGTTTTTCCCAAATCAGAGGAGGGGAAAGATCTCACTTTTATTTTAGGGGCAGGGTAAAACTTCATTTAGGTTCTTGGTGGTGGATACCCGGGGTTTTCCCTGCCCGATGTGATAGGAAAACCGACTTAGCGGAAATGGGTTGTTATACACATGCCCCACTACCTTGTCCATTAACGGTCAAGTGGGAGGGTTGAAGGTAGCAAAAAAAAAATAGTCGTGCCCTGGCAACCTAGGGGTTGGGGGGGCCCCGGGGCCGATGGGGGGGAAAAAAAAGAAAAAAAAAAAAAGGGGAAAAAAAAAAAAAAAACTGCGGGGCCCCGTGAGTTTTCCCCCTGGGCGAAAGTGGATTTAAAATTTTGTAGGATGTGTGCTCTATAGATAATAGGTTTATTGATGAAATATTACTGTAGATTATTGCGGGGTATAGATGGGTGCGGGTTTACAAATAGGTTTATTGTGAGAATTTACTGTGATATAGCGGGGTCTATATGAGATGAGTTGAAATTTAAAAGGTTATGAGGAATATTATGTAGTTTTAGCGGGGTATAGATGAGGATGCAAATTACAAGAATAGGTTTTTTGTGAGAATATTTGTTTTGATTAATAGGGGGTTGATGAGGATGAAATGACAATTAGGTTTTGATGGAATTTTCTGAAATTACGGGGTTTGATGAGGATCGTTGGGGAATAAAAGGTTTATTATAAGAATATTAGGGAGTTTAGGGGGCTTTGATGAGGAAAGCAGTTGAAATAAGGTTATGATGAGAAATTTTTCTTAGTTTTTTTGGGGGTATTGGGGGGAGAAGGGTTACAAAGATAGTGGCGGGCTACTACTTTGATGTTTTTCAGTGAGGATAATAAAGAGTAGGACGTGTGGATTATTTGTGTTTTTGCAGGGGTTTTTAAAAATAAAAATGTTGTTTATTTGATGGTTAAAAAAAATGCTTTATAACCATTTCCCTTTCCCCCTTTTTTCCCAAATGTCCGAAGTGGTTTGGATTATTTTAAAGAGGGGGAAAAGAGTAGTTTTTAATTGGGAGATTAGATGTGGGAGAACTGCGAATATACTTGTCTATGGGGGAAGCAAAAGGGAAGGTAGAAACAGGTGTTAAGGCAACGAAAAAAAAATTGTAGATTATTAGGGAACTAGAAAATATTTAACGGTTAGAAGACAGGGGTGTGGTAATTGGTTTTGGGATCCCTAAGGTTTTTTGTTAGTGGGATCCTTTTATTTCGAATGATTATTTCCAAAAAATAAGGGTGTGGGACCTCCGTTACAAAAAACCCTATCCCCCCCCGTTAAAAAAAAAGACCCGAGGATTGGAAACTAGATTGATTATTTGAGGGAAAAGGGATTACAACTTACGTTTCTTCAATGCATACTGGTGCCAGTACGAAAGAGAGATGGGGGGTTGGGTTGTGTCTTGACTTTAGAGCTTTTAATAAATGTATAGAGGATGATCCGTACCCTTTCCCTAACATGGATTCTATTGAAAAGGCTAGGTGGGGTTTCGTTTCTTCTCGTGTTTAGATCTGGGAGGGAATCATAGTACCCCCTGACCCCGTAGCAGAGGAAAAACGGATTTTCCACTAGGGGTGGCCACTATGAATTTATGGGTTGCCTTTCGGGGCTGAAGACGCCCCTTCTGCTTTCCAGGGTATTATTAGGCCTGATTTGTTGGGGATATTTTCTTTTTTTTTTAGAAGACATTTATTTTTGGGAAATTTCACATGGGCAAACCCTTGTAAAATTGGAGAGTTTTAGGTTTTCTCACAGAGTAATTTCCCCAAACCCAAAAGGGTTTTTTTTTTTAAAGGGAAAAAGTTGATTTATCTTGGACTGTGATTAGTAAAAATGGTATTAGCCACAAAAAAAAAAGATTTAAAGAAATGGAGGGAACCCACAAATAATTTGAAAGACTCCCAGGGTTTTCGGGGCGCAAAACACTTTTCGCAAATTTAAGAAATTTTTAAAGAATTATGCGCCTAATTTTTTTAAAACCCAGGGGTATAAGACTAAAGATGGGAAAAAAACAAAAATTGTGGACCGGGGAAGAAATTGGATGCATTTAAACAAAATGGTACGTCTTTGGGATTTTGTTTTTAAATTTGATTTTTCCCGTCTTTTGGGATTGTTCAGATGCAAGTAAAACCCCATTGGGGAGTCCCCAAAACAGGGAGGTGAAAATGGGCCCCTTAGCCCATTGTCTTACTTAAAGTCGAAATAAAGGGTGCCGGGGTTAAAAATTTTTACGTAGAAAGAGAGGCATTGGCATGTTAGATAAAAGAGAACAGAAAAAGATTTTGGGTTTTTTTTTCCCGTAAAGTTTTTCAGGGCCCTAGGGGGTCTTTGTTTTTTTTTTCTAGTAGAGTGGAAATGGGAAAAAAGGGCTAGCCAAAATGGGTATGATGCAGAGTTGTATTTGCGGGAGAGTACTTGGGGCAAAGGGCAATCATTTGCAGATGCGGTAACGCTATCAGAGCTGTGATCACCCATAGACGATTTAGTTGTCGTTTTTTGTTATCGCCCAGTAAAACATCTTATAAAGGAAAAAATAGGCCTGGGTGTTGAGGTGAATTGGTAGATAGCCGTTGGGGTTAGTTAACCCGAACCTTTTACATAAAGGGGACTAGTAATTTTCGAAAAAGCACAAGATGAAGACCCCCTATGGGGTAGAGTAAAACAATATTTTGAGGTGAAAAGTACTCCCAAAGATGGTTTAAAAAGATTTAAAGGGGAAATTTGAGAATTTATCAGGGACCAGTGGGATATTTATAATGTTTTAGTAAAAATTTTAGAAAGGTTTTTCGAGTGTGGTACAAAGTTGTATTAAAGGTTTGCTTTTTTAAAGGTTAGCTCATTCGATTCCCGTTGCAGGGTTTGGGGGGTTTTGGTAACTTAAAAAGATTGGAAAATTTTTGCTTTTTTCCAAAACATGAAGGGAAAAAAGTAAAGGATTTTTTGTTCGTCCTGCCGGGTTTTGGGTTTTGCTGTAAACCCGGCAAAAAAAAACCCCGTTTTCCCCCTTTTAGATATCTGAGTTTTAAGCCCTTTGAGCGGGACATAGGATATAGTGGGTCTGTATCGGATCTGAGGTTTTTTCGTTATTTTTTTACAGTGGGAAAAGCTTTGAAAAAAATATTTTGCTTCCTTTAAAAATCTAAGGATTATTAGAAGTGCGAAGGAATTATGAATGGTTCATTTACAAGAGGGGACCGGTCAATATTCTTTGGGGGGGGAGGGGATTCGAAAGAAATTTTAAAAATTAATGAAATTTTGGGGTTGTAATGTACTTTTCCCTTATACCCAAGAAAAATGGAAAGGGAAAAGGTTTAAAGGTACACTAAAAAAAATTTTTACGGGGTTTGGGGGAAACCCCTGGTTGGGCTCAATTTACTTGTGGCAGAGTTAGCTTAAAATTACGGCACCTGGGGTATAAAACACACCTTTTTTGGGTAACATGGGGCCCCTCTTTTTCCCTATTTATTATTTTAAAGGGGACACGCCTTGGTAAATGTGGAAGTTTTTTGCAAAGACAGATTCATGGGCCAAAGATTTTTAAAGTTTGAAAAGAGAGTTGAAAAAGTTAAAGAGGGCCAAAGGGACGATTTTTCCCCAACCTCACAAATCTGGAGGAACCGGGTTTATTAAAAGTACTTTAAAGGGGGGTTGAGCAAAAGGTGCACCCATTATTTTTAAAATTTTTATAGGGTAATTTTGTGATGTATTAAAATTTAAAAATTGTGGGGGGGAAAGAAGCAAGAGCAAGAACACGTAGTAGGTTGAATTGGGAAATGTTTTTATAAGGGGCCGGGCCCCATAATATAGATAGGGCACCCCAAACAAGAAAAAAATTGAAGAAAAATTTTGAGGACGCGTAGTTTGGAAACTTTGGAAATTCAGAAAAATGTGGGGGGCTGAAAAAACAAAGGAAGTATTTTAATAAAAATTACGTAAAACATTTTAAAAGTTTTAAAAAGGAAACGATAAGATTATACCCGGGGTTATATTTTAAAAATATTGTCCGTTTTTGAATTATAATTGTTGCACCGGGGGGGTTGTCCCAAATACGGGGTTTTTTAAAAATGTGAGTTTTAGTAGATTGTGGGGGGACCACAGCAAAAAGAGTTTTTTGGGGGGACTAAAATTTGGTTGTATGTTCCCGGATTGATATTGGGTGGGGTATAATCATGTTAGATATTTGCACACCAAATATGGAATTTAGAATTGGACAAAGAGTATAAAATGGTTGGGGTTACCATTAGTTGTTATTATTGGGGGGATAAAAATAGAGGGCCTGAAAAAAAATGGATAAGCAATTGGGATATAGTGTGTATCAGAGGGGGTCGGGGTTGCAATTTTGGAGGAGATTTTTTTGTGTATTCTGTCTGGAGGAACTCCCGGGTTTTCTAGAGTAGAGGAAACCAAAAATTAATTTTGGGGGGTTTAAAGGGGAAAGCAAAATGGGTTTAGATTTTTCCCCAAATTTTGATTCCCCCTGTCAGCTTGTCCATATTAAATACGTAAGGGGAGGGGGTGTCCCCTTAAAATTTCCCTCCAAAATGAAGAGAATTTAAACATATTACTTTTTAAATTTTTAAAAATATTCCTTGGTTTTTTTTTTGGAAAATTTGGGTTGGTTTATCGCCTTCCTCTAAGGACTTATGGTATTTTTTGAGTCCATGTTTCCCAAAATCTTCCTGAACTCCACGCTTTTATAATAAGTTTCTGCCGCTGTCCCCCATGTTTAGAAGTGGGACCTTTTGTGGAGAAGTGGGACCTTTCAAAGCAAGAGATTGCGTTGGAGTGTCCCATCAGTGAAAACGCATTAGAGATGGTCCTAGAAACCTTTTCCACCCGCTGTCATCCGGGAGGGGGAAATTGGTTAAAGTCATTCCCCCAGAGAAATATTGTTTCAAAAGGGGTTTAAACCTGCAGTGGGAAATTGTGTCAAGTTATTCGGTTTAAATGGGAAATAACTAATTGGTTATTTTCTTTTTTTTATATTTATAAGATTGTATTAATATGTATATATTTAGTTGTAATGTTGTATATATATGTTATATATAGTTGTATATAAAATTTTCGTAGGGTTTTTTATAGTTTGTAAAATTTTTTTGTATATATATAAAGATTGTATATTATTATAATTATATATTATATATATTATAATATAAAGTTGATATATTAGATTGTATTTTTATATTTTATGTTTATATATAAAAATGTATTTATTTATATTATATTTTATATATAATATTTATTAGTATGTTTTATTATAGATTGTTTATAATTACTTTTGTATATATATGATTGTTTATTTATACGTTGTTTATATATGATTGTATATTTATAAGTTGGTATTATATATTGGGTTTAGAATATACGTTGTTTATATTAGAAGGGGTTTTTTATATATTTATATTAGTATGTAATATATTAGATTGTAATATTTTTTTATATATAAGTATGTATATATATTTGGTTTGTTTTATATATTTAGTAGGGTTTATAGATTGTTAAATATGTAGGGATTTATTAAGTTTTTTTTTATTGTATGGTTATATTTTTGATTGTATTTAGTATGTTTATATAAGATGGGATATTAGGATGTATATATTTAGTTGTAAATTTTTGTTAATATTTATTTTTATTTATGTATATTTATTTTATAAATTTATATTTTATAGTTTGAATTAATTATATATTTTTATTTTTTGTTATATTGAATTATATTTTGAAATTTTTTGTTTTATTTATAATTGTATACTTTATTTTATAAGATTTTAAAAAATGTATTTTTATATACTTAAAAAAACATATATAAAATTGTTGTATTATGAATTGTATTATGTATATATATTGTTATTTGTATAATTAGAATTTTATTTATATAGATTGTATTATGTATATTAGGGTTGTTTATAGATGTATATATTTATATATATTGATTGTATAAAAGTATATATTTAATTTAAATAGATTGTATTATTTATGTTTTTATATAAATAGATTGTATATATATGTATAATATTGAGATTGTATATTGTATATATATTTATATATATATTATATTTTTAGATTGTATATTAGGGATTTATATAGATTGTAATATACGTATTTATTTTATAGTTGTAAATTTTAAAATTTATTTTAGTTGTTTTATTCGTATATATTATAGATTTTTATTTTATATGTTATTAATAGATTGTTTATACGTTATATATATGATTGATTATTTTATAATTTAGATTTTTATTTGTTTTTTTAGATTGTTTTTTGATTTATATAGATTGTATTTTTGTATAATTTTTGATTGTATAATGTATATATTGATTGTATAATGTAATATTTAAAATGTATATATGTATATATAGTTGTATATATATATTTTTTTTTATATTTTGGATTGGTTATATGAAATTATTTTGATTGTTTATATATTTTGGGATATTTATTTTTCTATTTATTTATACATTATAAAATTATATTTATAAGGAGAGAGAAATTATATATTATTTTAATAAGATTGTTATATTGGTTGTTTTTTTGTATTAATATATAGATGTGTATATTTTTATGTTTTTTTATTTTTTAGTTTTTTTTTATATAATATATATATTTATTATATATATATTATATATTTTTATATTATATTAATTATTTTTTTGTATCCCTTTTTATTTTAAAAATATATTTTAATTAGTTTTGTTAAATATATATATTAAATATAGATTTGTATATATTATGTTATATTGATTGTATTTTTTGTATTTTTTTTTATATTGAATATATATATGTAATTTATAATTTAATTTTTTATTTATTTTAAAATATAAATATATAATAGTTTATTTATATTTTAATTTGAATTATATATAGATGTAAAATTTTTATTTAGATTGTTTTATATTATATAAATGGTATAATATCAGTATTATATATATATTATAAATATATAAAATTGTATATATATATATAGATTGTATTATTTGTGTATATATAGTTTGAAATAAATGATTGTTATATTTTGTTTTTTTTATTTTAGATTGTATTATTATATAGATTGTATAATATTATATATTTAATTGTTATATATGTATATATATGTAATATTTAATTTGTATATATATGAGTTTATATATGTATTATTATTAATTGTTTATATATGTTTTTTATATAGATTGTATTTATATGTATTTTTTTTGTTTGTATTATATGTATATATATGATTGTTTATTATTTAATATTTAGATTTTTATATTATATATAAAATTTTAATAATTATGGTATTATATATATATATATATATAGATTGTATTTATATTATATATATATTTTATTTTATATTTATTATTAATTTTTAAAAATTTAATTTAAAAAAATA
>NC_061831.1:29218978-29221478 GCF_019202785.1 Penaeus chinensis
TCGTCTTCCTACAATATTTTTTCTCTTTCGTTTGTGTTTCTTCTTCCTCCTCCTCCTCTTCGTCTTCCTACAATATTTTTTCTCTTTCGTTTGTGTTTCTTCTTCCTCCTCCTCCTCTTCGTCTTCCTACAATATTTTTTCTCTTTCGTTTGTGTTTCTTCTTCCTCCTCCTCCTCTTCGTCTTCCTACAATATTTTTTCTCTTTCGTTTGTGTTTCTTCTTCCTCCTCCTCCTCTTCGTCTTCCTACAATATTTTTTCTCTTTCGTTTGTGTTTCTTCTTCCTCCTCCTCCAATTTTTCTTCTTCTCCTTCTTTTATTCTTCCTTCGTTCTTTACCCAATAACTGGATGTCGTTTCATCTCCCTCCCCCAATTCCCTTTTCGCCTTTGATCCCCATCCCCTCGTTCTCCTCGCCTTTCTCCTATTCCCTTTCTCTTTCCTCTCCCTCCATTTCCTTTCCCACTTTCTTACTTCTTTCCTCTTGTCTTATGGTTTGTGTTCAGGCGACTTTTTCCCACCCACCTTTAACAACTGAATGAGTCACAAGGTGCAAGTGTGTAGTGAAACAACAAGGAGAGACGTAAGACGAATTACAGTGAGAGAGATATTAAACAGAGGTGACAGAGAGAGAGGTGGGGGAGGGAGGGGGAGGGAGGGGTCAGGGGAAGGAGGAGGGAGGTAGGAAAAGAGGGCTAGAGGGAGGGAGGGAGAGAGGTAAGGAGGGAGGGATGGAGGGAGGGAGGGAGGGAGGGAGGGAGAGAGAGAGAGAGAAGGAGGGAGGGAGGGAGAGAGAGAGAGAAGGAGAGAGGAAGGGAGGGAGGGAGGGAGGGAAAGAGAGAGAGAGAGAAAGAGAGAGAGAGGGGAAGAGGGAGGTAGGGAGGGAGAGAGAGAGAGAGAGAGAGAGAGAGAGAGAGACAGAGAGAGAGAGAGAGAGAGAGAAGAGAAAGAGAGAGAGAGAGAGAGAGAGAGAGAGAGAGAGAGAGAGAGAGAGAGAGAGAGAGAGGGGAAGAAGGAAGTAGGGATGGAGGGAAAGAGAGAGGCGGGGGGGGGGGGGGAGCAGACAGACAGAAATGAAAAAAGACGAACCGAAACAGAAACAAAATTAGACAGGGAGGGAAAAAAAAAAAAATCTAACCAGAACTCCAGATAAAGGATGAAGCTCATAGACCAAGATAAATGAAGGGGTTAGTGAACACCAAGAGAAACGAAGGAGATAATGAGACACCAAGATAAACAGAAGAGATAACGAGGCCAAAAGAAGTGTGGAAAGCAAAGAGAGGCTTAAAATGGTTGGTGATAATGACGAGAGACAAAAATAAACAAGAAATAGCGAAAGACCAAGAGGATTAAGAAAGATCGTGATAAATGGGGGATATGGGGGAAAAAAAGATAAAAGAGAAGAAGGTAAAGAAGAAATACAAACCAAAAGGAGATATGTCGGTATTATATTGCCCTTGGCCAGATTATACTTTCCATGAGCAGAAAATGAGGGAATGCTCAGAAGAAGAAATGGAAGGAAAGGAAGTAACGAAGGAGAAGAAGTAGAAATAATGATAATATTGATAATGATGATGATAATAATAGTAAAAGTTGTAGTAAAAAAAAAAAAAATAATAAGAAAAAGAGAAAAAAATAAAGTAAACAAAAGGAAAAGAAAGATAATATAAAAACAAACAAATCTTCTTCACTTGAATTCAAGTAGCAAAATGATATACAAAATCAGTCGCTGGAAACTCAATTGCAAGAGAAGGCAATTATTTTAAAATCCGACCGTCTACTGTAAAGCACAGAATTTAAGAAAAAAACAAAAAACAAAAACAAAAAAATAAATAAAACAATAAGAAAGAAAAGGAAAACACATACACCAAAAACAAAAACAAAAGTTTCATCAGTTGGACACCAGAGAGTTTATTCGTTTGTTTGTTTTTCGTAACCACGCATCGCAATACACACAATACATTTCATCTTTCGTTGGTTTCGAATGTAAACCGAGTCAGGCTTCGGAAATTCGAGACTGTCGGTGAAGTGATTTCATTTATCAAGTAGAGGAATTAAATGATCCCGTTTTGCTTTTAAACTTTCAAATATAGGCGTACTGGGAGAATGAAATAATAAATATAACAAAAAAGCTTAAATAATTTCACCGGGATGATTCTTCAAGGGAGAGAGAAACGCTAAATAGAGGATGTTTATTGCGATGGAATTAATACCTTTCGTTTTGTTAAATGGTTGAGATTATGTAAAGAGTAGACTTTTAATCACCCTTTGTATTTTTCTGTATTCATCGTATGCTATGGTCTATTGCATTATATTATATATCATATATTATTGTACTGATTATCATAGACGGAAATTCCCTCTCTAGCTCTTTCTTTGTCTTTCTTTTCTCTTTTAGCAAGCTGAATTCTACTAAAGGTATATCATCTCCTCTCCCTCTTTCTCTATCTATCTATCTCTCTATCTATCTATCTATCTCTCTATCTCTCTCTATATTCTATCT
>NC_061831.1:29228978-29231478 GCF_019202785.1 Penaeus chinensis
TCCCATTTGAAGCTCCCAGGCATTGCCTCCTCACGTCGCAGGAGCAAGCTTTACCTTTTCCTTCCTCCTCGCCTTCAGGAGCCAACCGCCCGACCGTCACCCTCCCCCGACGCGGAATATGGTGCTCTCTCTTCCTGCCGGCGCGAGAGAGGGAAAAGTATCGACAAATCCTGTGGCGTCTCTGTCCACGAGGCTCGTAAAATCCCTTCGGCAGAGCGGCACGAGCCTCTCCCTAATGCGCTGGAAGAGATCCTGTAGGAGGGCAACGAGTGGTTACATTGTTTCGCTGAGTCTGCAGAGGCATCGTCTGATCACCGGGGTCCTGTGATCTTCAGGAGTGGGGTTGGCGGTATTGTGGTTTCTGTAAAATGTACGTCCTGAAAGGGAAATGGTAAAAAATAATAATAATAAAGTTAAAAACTAACAATACAAATATACTACAACATCACGAAAACACAAAGGGAAATGGTAACAAGGAAATGGAGCATAAATGTAACTCCAACCAACCATAATCATAGTTTAAGTTTCCTGTACAAAGTCCACAGTTAAACTCACCACACAAATATCTTACAGCCATCCCTCCAGTGCACTCGGAGAACCAGTCCGTTGTTATACTGGCACCGTGGCACTCGAAATAAGCCTCTGTTACCTGTGCTGCTGATAATTAGCTAAATTAATGAGTCGGTAAATTAGAAGTTGACGCAACAACCTGGGGATATTAACCGAAAGAACACCGAGCTATCTCTTCGTCCTCATGTGACAGCGAATTTCCTCGTGTGTGTTTTTACGTGTTTATTTCTGTTGCACATTTTAGCCGTGGGATGCTGTTCTGTGGATCCATTTCCGTCCGTTTTAGATTCCAGAGGCGTTCGTCGAAGAGAAATGCCAAATGCTCTATGTTAAATTCATGTCGATCAGCATGCATGCATCCTCTCAGAACTTCGCTGTTTCTGAACGAACAAAACAAAAGACTGAGGTAATGAAAAACACCGAATAAAAGATAACTCAGCCTCAGCGTACTCGTAAGAGATCCAACCGCATCGTTAGTTTTGCGTGTTAAACTACATTGCATATTCTAGTACTGCATTTATTGTGAATGAATGCATATCTAGCCATGCAGATATTACATTTTCATCTTTTATTCTAAGATTTCAAATGCGTCCACAAAAGAGAATGAGAAATGTTAGTATTAATTTCATATTCGCTATTTTTGAACGAACAAAAGAACGGAGGAAAAAAACTGACCGTAATATCATAATGGACAGGAATATTGCAATACACTCAGATATACTGAAATACTGCTTTAACTATCTTTCACTACATGATAATCCTCTGGTCAGGTTGCAAGTGAGGAAGAGATTAGACGATGACACTCACAAACTGTTGCACATTTATGCAGAAAAGCAGACACGAAATTTGTAGACAGTTCACATGACGTAAAAAGCAGCAATTGAAACATTTGACCCTTCATTGCAAGGCTCAGGAGAGGAAAATGGCTGTCCAGAGACGTTTTGATCAACTGGACAAATGGGAGAAAATATATCGGTAGTTGGAAACTCACACGGCGGACAAGGCAACAATTGCAAAAGAGCGGAGATAGAGAGAGCGAGGGGTGGAGGCAGGGTGAGAGAGCGAGAGGCAGAGAGAGAGAGAGAGAGAGAGAGAGAGAAAGTGAGGGACGGAGAGAGAGAGAGAGAGACAAAGGGAGGGAGGGAGAGAGAGAAAGAGAGAAATGGAGAGACTTCACTCATACAGAAAAAAAAGATTGCCACAGATAAACTATTACACTCTTTGAAAATGGATTTAAGTATCTCGTTTCTCCCTTGCATTAACGAACGTATTTCATAATGTTGATATTGTTGTATAAAAAAAAAATAAATCCGCTGAGATGACTCTTCAAGGCAACCATGGTGACAATGGTAACATAGTAGTGCGTGTGTGTGTGTCTGTGTGTGCGTGTGCGTGCGTCCGTGCGTGTGCGTGTGAATGTGCGTCAAACCTTCTGTTTCTAAAGTACAAACTGCACCCAGACACAAAACCCCAGCCTCGCTCACCCATCTAACGAGTCAGTACCATTTTCCCTTGAGTTTTTCTTCCCAGACACAGGAAGGAAGGAAGGGAGGAGGGAGGAGAGAGGATGTCCGGGCGACGGAGATGTACGCACGGAGACAGGCGAATGGAAGATAGCATTAAGAAAAAGAAGAGAAACTCTCAAACAGAAAAGGAGAAGAGAGAGATGAAACACCCAGGGTTCAGGAGGAGGAGGTTCAAAGGTTCAAATACTTAAGGGTTTCACGATTCAAGATGGAGGGGGGAAAAAAGCATATGAATAAAGTGCATTGTATAATATGATGTAAAGGGTAACATAGGACAAAATCATATAAAGCAAAAGAAAAAAAGAGAAACATGTGTAAATATGTATATATATATATATACATATATTCTATATAGATGCATATATATATGTATGTATGTATATATATATGTATATGTATATTTG
>NC_061831.1:29251478-29256478 GCF_019202785.1 Penaeus chinensis
TTCATGTTGGGCTCAAGGCAGAGCTGATCGACTTACGGCGTCAAGAAAAATCACAAAATGTTACATTAGTTGAGGACAGAAGCAGGGAAATTGCAGGAGGAAGATGAAAGACGTGGACAACGGACTTTATTTAATATGTATTTCTCTCTCTATCTATATACGTACATACATACATACATACATACATATATATATGCTTATGTAAATACATACATGCATAAATACATACATACACATAAACAAACACAAATATGTATACAATACATATAAACACACACACATACACACACACACACACACACACACACACACACACACACACACACACACACATATATATATATATATATATATATATATATATATATATATATATATTTATATATTTATATACATACATATATATATGTATGGGTGGATGCTTCATGCTCGGGATGATGTGAAGCGATGGTGTGGTAGCCTAGTTAGCGTTAAGTGCTTGCTTGCATGCATTCCCGCTTTCAGCTGCCACCGCTGGCTAGCCTGGTGCGAAAAAGGGAGCAGCTATGCATAAGACTCCCCTGCCAGCTCATAGCCTTTCCATCATCAAGACTTCTACAGTGCCTCCTCGTGGCCACCCATGGAAACTAGGTACCTTGCGGTCCTAGGCTGAACTGTGTAGGCTCTTGGAGCAGCAGGAGGCCCTAAAGGTACGGAGCTATGGCCCACCGGCGTGTGGATACGCCCTGGCTTCGTACTAACTCCTGTCCCCCGAGCCCCCTGGGGTTAATGGGCGGCTGTGGGGAGGCAGGCCTTGCCAGTCGGCCCCCCCGAGATAACCACTGGCAACGACCAATGTAGATGTTGACGCTGGGGGGAGGGCTAAAGTCCCTCCTACCCAGCAAGTACGGCGGGCTGTGGGTCCCTCTGGGTTAGCGACCGCTGGGACTCGGGTGGGGAGGGGGGGTTACCCCCAATCCCAGCTGGGTCCCAGCGGCCGCCAGCCTGGCGTGATGCTTGTGGGGGAAAGCCCCAGGGAGCCCTGCAGGTGGATTATGGGGCCTGCAGCCAGCCAACCTCCTCTATATGGGGCGGCGTCGGTAGGGGTGGCGCCCACCCCGAGTGACTGCCCGAGATTAGACCTCAGGCGGACTGTCAGGATGGGGGCTTGGAACATCCGTTCCCTGCGACAGGACGATCGGTTACCACTACTATCGAGGGAATTGAAACAGCTGAGAGTTGAGGTGGCTGCTCTCTCGGAGGTGAGAAGACCTGGCAGTGGCACGATTAGTGTGGGTGGCTACACCAACTACTGGTCGGGCCGCAGCGATGGCCACCATCTCCAGGGAGTAGCCATAGCCATCTCCAGCAGACTTCAATCCTTGGTAGTTGAGGTCACTCCAGTTGATGAGCATATCATAGTATTGAGACTGAAGCTTTCATTTGGCTTCATGTCTCTTGTTGCTGTATACGCTCATACGGATGTATATAAACTTGAAGTGAAAGAGATGTTTTACGCCAAACTTGCATCTGTGGCAGACAGATGTCCTCGGCGAGATATTCGTATTGTTCTGGGCGACTTCAATGTGGTATCCGGCTGCGATCGAGCTAGCTACGAGATGTCTGTCGGTCCTCATGGCTCAGGAGCTGATGCTGGCAGCGAGAATAGCCTCCTTTTCTGTGACTTTGCTAGGTCCCAGAAATTGAGGATTTCTGGCTCCTGGTATCAGCGTTCTGACCCGCATCGCTGGACTTGGTACAGTGATACAGGAAGAGTGGCCAAGGAGATCGACCATATCCTCGTTAGCACTCGATGGAGGATCCTCCAGAACTGCAGGGTGTATCGAAGTGCTGAGTTCTGTGGAACTGATCATAGAATAGTAGTGGCTACTCTCCGGGTCCACTTTAGAACCCCCCGTCGCCCAAATGAACACACTAGGGTGTTTCATTTGGACAGATTGAGGGAGGACGAGTGTACCCGGGGGTTTGCCGAGGCTATCTCTGGTCGTCTCACAGCACTCGAGGGCCAGACACTCCCTGTTCTTATGTGGGATACCTTCAAACGTGAAACGCTTGATGCAGCTCAGGAATCCATTGGTGAACGCCCAAGAACAAGACAGAATTCCATCTCGCAGGAGACGCTGGAAGCCACAGATGCTTGTCGTGCGGCTCGACTGTCAGGGGATCGCACCTTGCACCGCTCTCTGGTGCGCAGGACTACGTCTCTGTTGAGAAGGGATAAGGAACAGTTTATCAGTAGTCTTGCAGAGGAGGTCGAAAGCCATTTCCTTGTAAATGACCTTCGTCCTGCCTACCAAGCTCTGAGAAAGCTGAACTCCAAGTCCCCCTCACAGACGACTGCAGTCCGCTCAGCAAGTGGCCAGATAATCTCAGATCCTGATGGGGTGCGTGTGCATTGGGCTGAGTATTTTGAGCAGTTGTATTAGGTTGATCCACCAATAGTTAACATGGATGCGGGTAATGTTGAGACTCCTCTGCCAGATCCACCCATCAGCGAGGATCCACCCTCCCTGACCGAAATCAGGGGGGCGATCTCCAAGCTGAAGAGTGGTAAAGCAGCAGGTGTCTGTGGCATCCCAGCCGAATTGTTAAAGGCTGGTGGAGAACCTATGGCAAGGGGCTTGCATGCAGTCCTGTCTGCCATCAGGCAGACTGGTACCTTTCCCCCTGACCTGCTGAGGGGTGTGGTCATCCCTCTCTGGAAGGGGAAAGGGGATCGGTGGGACTGCAGCAATCACCGAGGCATTACACTACTCAGTGTACCAGGCAAGGTACTCGCACACATCTTACTGAGACGTATCAGGGACCACCTGTTGAGGCACCAAAGACCGGAGCAATCTGGTTTCACTCCTGGCAAGTCCACAATAGACCGCATCCTGGCGCTTCGAATCATTATAGAGCGCCGTGGTGAGTTCGGACGTGGGCTGCTCGCAGCCTACATCGATCTCAAGAAGGCGTTTGACATGGTGCATCGCGAATCTCTCTGGGAGATCCTGAGACTAAGAGGAATTCCAATAAGGATTATTGGACTAATAGCAAACCTGTATACAGGCACTGAAAGTGCTGTAAAGTGTGGTGGGGGCCTGTCGAGCTTCTTCCCTGTTAGTTCAGTTCACTTTTCAACACTTGCATGGATTGGATACTGGGTAGAGCTACTGTCCAAAGTCACTGTGGAGCAACTCTGGGCAATATCAAGGTTACAGACCTTGACTTTGCCGATGATGTTGCCGTACTCTCTGAATCTCTGGAAACCCTTGTGGTGGCTCTTGATGCATTTAGCAATGAAGTGAAGCCCCTGGGGCTAGAGGTCTCCTGGACCAAGACCAAGATCCAGGATTTTGGGGGCCTGCTAGGAGACCCTGTACAGTCGATACGTGCTTGCGGGGAAAACATCGAAGTCACAAAGAGCTTTATATACCTCGGTAGTGCATTTCACGACTCTTGGCTGTCAGACCAAGAAGTCAGTAGACGGATTGGCCTGGCAGCAGGGGTCATGAAATCTCTCGACAAGAGTATTTGGAGATGTCGGTACCTGTGCAGAAGGACCAAGTTACGTGTTTTCAAGGTCCTGATACTCCCAGTTTTACTCTATGGTAGTGAAACTTGGACACTATCTTGTGCTCTGGAATCTCGTCTTAATGCCTTTTGTAACAGATCCTTGCGCCGGATCATGGGGTACATTTGGCGGGACCATGTGTCCAACCAACGGCTGCACCGTGAGACCGGTACAGGACCTGTTACTTGCACAATCCGTGATCGCCAACTCAGGCTATATGGCCACTTGGCTCGACTCCCACAGGATGATCCTGCCCATCAGGTTGTCTCTGTCCGAGACAACCCTGGGTGGAGGAGGCCTGTGGGACGACCGAGAAGGTTGTGGCTTGGGCAGATCGATCAAACCTGTCGTGAGGAAATAGAGATGGGCCGGGCCCCTGCCTGGCAGCTCGCCATGAGGGATCCTCGTAGGTGGAAGCGGAGGGTGGATGCGGCTATGCGCCCCTGCATAATGATGATGATGATGATATATATATATATACATATTCATACACACACACATACAGACACACATAAATATATATATATGTATATATATACATATATATACATATATATACATATATATATACATATATATACATATATATAAATATATATATACATATATATATACAAATTTAGGTATGTATGTATGTGTATACACACACACACACAAATATATATATATATATATATATATATATATATATATATGTATATATATATATATATATGCATTTACAGTACGTATGTATGTATACATATATGTATGTACCTATGTGTATATACATATATGTATGTATGTATGTATATATGTATGTATGTATACATATATATGTATGTATGTATATATACATATATGTATGTATGTATGTATATATACATATATGTATGTATTATGCACATTATCGATGTATGTATGTATATATGTATGTACTCATATACAGTACATACCCTGCATCTGCGCGTGTCCCATGGCCCAGCGGTGACACGAGCCAGGAGCCGGGTGCGAGTCCAGGTCACGTCCCGGCGTCCAGAAGGGCAAGAAGGGCATCCGTCCGCGGTTGATGTTCTAAAGTAGAGGAAGAATCGCGCGTCGAGAAGAAGCACGGTTGGAGTTCGTGAGGTAAAGTCGCATTTTTATAATTGTCATGTGCTCACTATCAACTATATCTATTTAATTATCTTCACTGTTATCTCTATTGCTCTACTTGTCATCATCATCACTATTATCAAAGATCACTATTTCTTCTTTTCTTTCTCTCACTCTCTTTCTTCCTTTCGTAAATACTGTTTAAATAGAAGTCATACCCTTGTGTGTTTATCTGTTATGCAACTTACTTTTTGTAATTTGATTTTTTTTTTTTTCTTAGTACGTTTGAGTATTGTATAATAATCCATTTTAAGTGATTGGTGATAACTCCAGTTATGATAGTTGAAAGGCAAAAGACTAGAACCAGCAT
>NC_061831.1:29267118-29269618 GCF_019202785.1 Penaeus chinensis
CCATCATCATCATCACCATCATCATCATCATCATCAACGCCATTACTAATATCATCATCATTACTTATATCATTATCATTTTTCTACTACTCTTACTATGATCATCATTGTTTCGTAGTTATATTGTCTCTCAGTTTCGAAAATGCCTGGTAAGGTATCGATAATAATAAATAATGTTTCATTATAAAATAACAAACAAATAAATAACAACAAAAACAACAACAAAGATAACAACAAAACGACAACAAAAAAACAAAAACAACAACAAAAATAACAACAAAATGTAATAACGGGTTTCGTCGGAAAAAAATAAATGCAAAAAAAAAAAAAAAAAAAAAATAGAGCAAATGAAGGAATAAATAAAAAATGATAAACAAATAAATAAATAAATACAAACAACAAATATCAAATAGATCAAATACAATGATAATAATACAGAAAGATTGAAAAAAAATCGAAAAAAATATGAATTCAGTCGCTCTATACCCTCCTGCCTCAGTGTATAGAATTAGTCATTATTCAACAATGCTCTGTTCGTCATACTCCATTAAACACCCATTGGACTGCGATCGATGCCAGTGCTCTTTTGCAATCAACCTCGGGAAGAGGGGTTAACCAGTATGATTATTTGCGCCCTTGTTTAACAACAATCGCTTGAATGTGTAATGATGTTATTTCTCGTGAGAGTTGAGAGTAATGTATAGAGTCATTATGATCAGTTGCAGTTTTTTTGTATTCTAATAAGCAGTATGTTTAATTTTTTTTTATTTATTTTTTTGTTTTTGTCGTGGGTTTATGTTATTATATAAGTTATTCGATCGCAAGCATGAACGCTTTAATTTGTTATTATCCTTTTTATTATCTCTATTGTCAAAATTCTTGAATCGAGGTCAGAGATACGAAAGGAGAAGGTCTTAAAGAGGCTGAGAAGTTAAATGCACTATGATTGAGTGGCTGATAATTATAGATTATTATTATGTCATACATTATAGATTATAGATTATTACTGTATGTCAGAGTGATGTATACGTAATATATTATATGTCAGAGTGATGTATTATATGTCATAGATTATAGATTATTATCTTATGTCAGAGTGAGGCTAGATTCAAAAAGTCGCTAGGCAAATTGTGGCAGAGAAGGTACTGATAAACGTTAGAGATGTAAAATTAATGAATTTAAAGAGGTTCTGGTAGATGCTTCGGAGATAAAGTCATGGAAGATAGATCACAAGAATTGTAATACTTTTACCAAACTAACTTGACTTGATTTTAAAAGAGAAAATTGAAGAAAAGAAATGAATGATTGTTGGTTTGGAGCAGCTGTTCTGTAATTAATCATGTCATTGTGGTCAAGCGTCGGTATTTTCCCCGCAGACTGTGGCCTTTATGGACTTAAAAAATCCAATTTGGCAACTGCCTCTCTGCCCGCCTTTTTTTAACGAATGTCAATTGCTGAATTTTTTAATTTTGATAACGTACTGCAAAGAGAACACAAATTGACAGGAGCTAACATGAGGCAAAGTTAATGATGTCATCGCATTTAGCCAATGAAATATCAGACATAGCGATACATGATTCTTTACTCTATACTGTTATAATTAACACTAGGAATCAAACAATAAAACTCAACACTTTTGTTAATAATAACGAAGTGTTCCACTTAAACAGCCGTAAGAATACTCTATGGAAAGAGTCAATCTAATTTTTGTATCCAATAGGCTGCATGAAAATAGTACTACCTGTCTTAAATGTTCTTTGGTTCGAAGTATCACACGAGAATCTTATCTTTTGCTGTTGTGTAATTCTTTTTTTTTTTCTTTTTTTTTTTTTTCATTACGAAAAGAAGTAGCGTTGTCTTACACTGGAGCGAAAAAAAACGAAAATCGTCCACAGTATGCTGAAACCTGTGAAATCTGTCCTTGAGGTACCTGTTTGAAGAACTTTCGATTACTTAACAAACATATGCATGTATGTATGTATGTATGTATGTATGTATGTATGTATGTATGTATGTATGTATGTATGTATGTATGTATGTATGTATGTATGTATGTATGTATGTATGTATGTATGCATGCATGCATGTATGCATGCATGCATGTATGTATGTATGAAAATAATGAAAAGCACAGTATCTTAAAAAAAAACTGTATGCATGCACACACACACACACACACACACGCATGTGTATGTATGTATGCATGTATGTATGAATGTATGTATGTGTGCATGCATGTATGTATGCATGCATGTATGTATGTATTTATGTATGTATGTATGTTCGTATGTATGTATGTATGTATGTATGTAAGTATGTGTGCATGCATGTATGTATGCATACATGTATGTATGTATTTATGTATGTATGTATGTTTGTTTGTATGTGTGTATGTATGTATGCATGTATTTATGTATATTTGAATGTATGTATGTATGTATGTATGTATGCATGTATGTATGTATATATGAATGTATGTAAGTAAGTGTGTTTCTATGTA
>NC_061831.1:29284618-29314618 GCF_019202785.1 Penaeus chinensis
TTGGGGTCTGGAACAGCAAATGGCATTTGAAGATTTGAAAGGCAAACTGGCTTCTGATCCCATCCTGAAACAGCCAGACTTCAACCGAACCTTTGAAGTACACTGTGATGCCTCTGGTGTAGCTATTGGCGCTTGTCTCATCCAGCGAGATGACGAAGGTAAACCCCATGCAGTCTCTTACTTTTCCAGAAAGTTGCGTGAGGGCGAGAACAAATTTCCTACCATCGATGTTGAAGCCTTGGCAGTGGTGGAAGCTGTGAGAACCTTTGATCCCTACTTGTATGGTAGGCACTTTAAGATAATAACCGATCATCGTCCACTTGTGCACGTATTTGCCCAGAGGACCAAATCTCTGAGGATGACTCGCTGGAGCCATGAATTGTCTTTCTACAATTACACACTAACCTATAAACCTAGTGCTTCCCATTATGTGCCTGACCTCTTGAGCAGAAAGATTTCCCCCATTGATGAAATCCTGAACCCACAGACAGTTGCCGTCGCTCAGCAAGAAGACCCTCTTTGGAACGAAGTTCGCGACTATTTGGCGTTCTTCCAAATAGTCTCCCTGGGAGAGTAATTAGCCAACTAGTGATTCCCCATACTCTGAGGACTAGAGCTCTGGATGCTGTTCATGCAGATGCAGCTGCTGCCCATCCAGGAATCTTCAGAACCTACCGTCAGCTTAGGGATCACTATTACTTTCCTCAGATGTTGGCAGAGACCAAGAGATATGTCAACTCGTGTCTGATTTGTCAGCGACGGAAGGGCCGAGCAGGAAGAAGGGCTCCATTAGCTTCAATGCCAGAAGTCACACATCCCATGGAGAGAGTATCAGTGGATCTTATAGATTTGCTAGGATCTACCCACGGCAACCGGTACGTTCTGGCAATTATAGACAATTTCACGAGATATTTGCAGTTGATTCCTCTGCCTAATAAGGAAGCCCAGACAGTTGCTGATGCCTTATAAAAGATTACGTTACTCTCTTTGGTCCCCCTCGCCTATTGGTTGCAGACAATGGAAGAGAATTTCACAATAGATTATTTTCTCAGGTGTGTCAGACCATCCAGACTCAGACACACTACACGACTCGGTATCACCCAGAAGCTAACGGGATGATTGAGAGAAGCAATCGGGTGGTGAGAGATGCTTTGGCGACCTTGGTAGGAGAACATCCTAATGATTGGGACGAGATGCTACCGTTTGTTCGACTTGCCCTCAACAGTGCTGTACACAGGAGCGTGGGTCAACAACCTGATGACTGGCAGAGATGGATATTTCCCACAGGGGGTGACGAACGAGATCGACGGCGATGAGGACACCGCTCGGGTGCTGAAGGAAAGTCTAAGAGATGCGAGGACAGCCGCCAAGGAGGCTGCAAGGAAGGCGCAACAGGGATGGGCCCGAGACTACAACCGCAGACTGAGGCTGAGATTCGATCCAGCGGAAGGAGACCTCGTGCTGCTACGGATATTTCGTCATGGTGGTCCAGGATGAGCACTAGGCCTGAGATGGAGTAAGCCTGCCAGGATTGTGAAGAAGATTGGGCCGGTGAATTTCCTGGTTCTAGAACCCGTGAAGTGAATTATCATATCAACCAAATGCGGCCTTATGTGCCCAACCGAGAGATGGTATATCCTGAGTTGGACTCTGAATCTGAATCAGGGTTAGATGAAGACTTGCGAGTGTAAGGTTAAGCGAGAAATGGCCAGTAGCACATTTTTATGGGGAGTCTGTCGCAGATTATCGGGGAGCCTGTCGCAGAATCTTGGAGTTATCCAATATTTCGGTCGTGCACTTTGTTTTTAATATAAATTTTGAAAAGCCCTTAAATTATCCTGTCTGCATAAGACCTTTAGTAACCGGTCCTTTCTTTCCAGAAGCTTTGGCCTATTTCTTGCTCAACAGGTAGAGTTCGCCAACTGATGTTAACGAACTTTGGTGGGGAGGAGTTGTAGTGACCCATACCAAGCCAGCCGCGCCGGAGCGCGGAGAATACAAGAGTTTCCCTTGGACTTAGAGACCGAGAGACCGCTGATGTAGTTTAGATGTATTTTTATGTTTTTTTATTGGTTGTATTATTTTTACTTTATTCTTTGTTTTATCTTTGTTTTTAACAAGAACCAAAGCCATTTTCTTTGTTTGTTTTTTTACTATGCACTCTTTTTTAAACAAGCTGGTAAGAGTTTGCCTCCCTTTCTTTTTTTTTATTAAAGCTTTTAGGGTTAAAAGAAACTTTTAATAGGGAGAAAGGGTTGTACCCAAGCCACAACTTTAATGACCCACCTTCTTATCGGCGGAACCTGCCACGCCATCTAGGGGGGGAAAACTTTGCTAGTTCGTTCCCGAGCTACTTACTAGCCCATTCATTCGATCCTTGCTGGGGGTCGGCTATATATAGCTAGGGAATTGAACAGGGTACGCAGGGGGGTCTAGGTTCTAAGAGCGGCCGGTGTAAACCCGGCGGAAGCTCTGGATGTGATTTTTTGGTTTCTCCTGCGGTCGCAAGGACCCGGATTTACACGGCAGTAAGGTGGGAATTTTAAGGTTTTCTTTATTTATAGTTGAAGCAGAGTGCATCTTTTAATTTGTTCATTGTCATTTTTAAGGCTACGTTCTTAGTTTTTGTCTGTTTTTATCCGGTTGAGTTTTTGGTATTTTACCGGTGGTTTTGTGTCGAGTTGATACTACAGGCATGTTTTATTTCATGTTTTATTTCATGTTTTATTGTCATTTTTGGGCTTAATAAATGTATTTTAATTCGCGAGTGAAATTCCTCTTTTTACTTAACCTTTTTTTTTTTTAAGAGACAAATGATTCATAACTTGGCTACCTGTGACAGGTAATTGACAACCTCCTATCAGCCCTTAAGGCTGACACGCACTCCCCTTGGAGTTAAACACGGTTACCATACACTCTTGTTGATTAAGGTCATTTTTACTTTTCTTACATACATGCTTTCCTTTTTACCTTTTTTACACCCTTCTACACGTCTTCCCCTTTCGGTACAATAATTGTTCCTGGACGTACTAACCAGGTGGTGGCAGCGCTAATGACCTAATGAGCAACTTTGCTCAGAATGCGGGTCAGACACCCATAACTATAGAGATTGCAAATCAGACACAAAGAGGTGCCTAAACTGCGGTGAAGGACACCGAGCTCTAGCCAATTCCTGCCCCATAAGGAAGAAAGCTATGGAGAAGGCAAGAGAGGAGAAGACCAAGAAAGAAGAAGAAAAGAAGGAAATCCCTATAAAAATATAGCTGAGCAAACAGCTAAACAAACTATAGCAGCCACCTAAAATGCTTGGCTAAAACCCTTGATAAAAGAGATAAAGGACAAAAAAGAATAACCTATAATATTACAGTTACCTGACAACTTATCTGTAGAAATGAAGACAGCATTATTCCACGCTCAATTACAAAAAGCCGGCACGGCAAAGGTCGCGGGCTCGCGCCACGCAGCCGGCCTGGGGCCGCCGGGGTAACCATTCCCCGTGCCGCCCCGCTTCTCGGTCGGTTTGTGGCCCTGCCCTTCACACAGGCGACCGCTCCCGTCTAGACGTCCGGAATGGTTTCCGAGTACCGCCCCCCCCCCCCCCTCACTGAGGTGAAACAAACTTTGGATGGTTGCTTCAGAGGGATGAAAGGAACTGCCTGGCAAAAGTACAAAACCTCCCTTCCCTCACTGAGGTGAGGCAGCCTTTGGATGGCTGTCTCAGAGAGAAGGAGGAATCCCTCTGAAAAGACACAGGTCCTTTCCTTCCCCACTGAGGTGAAACAACCTTTGGTTGGTTGCCTCAGGGGAACGAAAGGAAGTGCCTGACAAGAACGCAAAACCTCCCTTCCCTCACTGAGGTGAAACAGCCTTTGGGTGGCTGTTTTAGAGGGAAGGGGGAACTACTTTGAAAAGACACAGGTCCTTTCCTTCCTCACTGAGGTGAAACAACCTTTGGGTGGTTGCTTCAGAGGGATGAAAGGAACTGCCTGGTAAAAGTGCAAGACTCCTCTTCCCTCACTGCAGGTGAAGCAACCTTTGGGTGGCTGCCTCAGAGGGCTAAGCAAAAGGGCTCCAAACAATGATGTCTCGTAGGTGGAAGGGCATCCCCTCTGGTCTCTCCCCAGGGGTTTACACCTACCCACGCGTTTGCCGTGCATGGCAGCCTTGTACGCTGTGGAGACGGGAGTCCTGGAGGATGAGCGATGCCGTGAACGAGTACGCCCTGCGGCTAGCAACACACCTCTTTAGTCCTCTATTCCAGCAAGACAGGCGGCCTGATCCCGGCCCGGTTACGGTCAATCGGCTGGTCACCCCCGGGAGGCTAGGGTCAAGCAGTCATGCCGCCATTGGCACTCACAATGGTCCGTGAGTGCCGTCACAATGGCTATTGGCTGTGTATATCCTCTCATCACTCCTGTTGCTGTTAGACACTGGTTCTGACACTCAGCTTCCCCTTGTTGGGTTGGGGGCGTGAGAGGATGAAGCACTTACCAATTTATGGAAAAAATTACAAAACACCCCCCACAGACTGATACAAATGTTGACGAACCGCGCAAGGCCCAGACCACGGCAGTCACCATAAAGGCATATGTGCATTCCGGTGGCAAAAGAAAGCCCCATGCACAGGATGACACTGTCACCCCTGCTGCTAAGGTGGACAAGACCGAAGCCAATGGGTCTGTCCACCGAATAGTCAGACATCTTGACTCGCGAGCTGGCCTCTCCAGGCCAACAGCTAAGCCAGGGAGGCCCCTGAGTTCTCAGACGGCCTCCCCGATTGAGAGGGGAGAGCAGGCTGAACCAGCCGCATCAGCTGCTGGCTCCACAAACAAGCCCGAAAGCCGAAAGGGCGGGCCGAAGCGTCCGAGGCCGGAGACCGACTCTGATGAAGAGTCGGGACCCCCTAAACGAAGTGCCAGCTAAACCCTAAGGCTTCGACAATGCCTACCAATTGGTCAGGGCATTGGAGTTGCAACGGAAAATCCGGTTGTCGATCCGGGTCGCCCGAGATCAGGGCTTGATCATAATGCCCAAAGATCAAGCTACCTTGAATTTCCTCCGGGAAACGAAGGAGCTAGCCGATGGGAGGAAAGTGAGTCTTTCCCCACTAAGTCCCGAGGAAAAGAGAACCAAGATGGTGCTACTTGGCTTCTCAGTCTCGTACGATGTGGAGCTGATCGCTTCACACCCACAGGTCGTGCAGGCTTCCCGAATGTCGAAGGGGAAGACCCCAACCAGGCAAGTCCTGGTGACCATGAAAGGTGCCCCAACCACTACCCTTGATCTGGGTAACTGGGGCACCTACAACTGTCTGTAGCAAGGCACACAACACAGAGGTATGCCTCAAGGCATACATAGAGGAAAAGAGGGACACAACAGCCAAATGTCCCAACTATGCCAAAAAGCATCATGCCTGGAGCCTGACTTGCTCTGTCAGGAAAGAGGCGGCCCTCAGGCGACAAGAGGTTGCTCAAAACCGACCAGACTTTGTTCCTGCCCCCACCGGGCACCCATGTCTGGGGAAGGAACAAAAGCGAAAAGGCCTCCCGACCTCCTAAGAGGAAGGAAGCCGCCCCCCAGCCGACACCGGATGTCTCCAACAAAAAGGAGTTTTCGACAATGCCAAAGGTGCAGAAAAAGAAACTAAAGAAAAAAGGTTCTAAGAGCACCACAAAAACCTCCCCAACAGATGATCATCTCCTCTTTTATGAGGACGATATGACTCTCCTGTTAACTGCTGTTGTCTCAGCAGTAGCAACAGCCCTGGGGAGGTCGAGTGAGGAGGCCGAGAAGGCAGTTTCGGTCGCCATGACGGCAATGACCCAGACTGTCGCAGCCCTGAAGGGAAGAAAGCTGGTTAGAGCAAAACCAGCCTCACCCTCTCCCCAGGACGAGACTCCCCTCCCCAGGACGAGACTCCCCTCCCCACTCCAAACCAGGCCATGCCTTCACAGGCAGAGCCAAAACAGGCTGAATCTGTGCAGCCAGAGCCAGATCACACTGACCTTGCCCAGGTAAGGCCAGCCAGGAAAAAGCCTGAGAGAAAAGCCGATCCAACCAAAGTCAGAGCTACCAAAGGCTCTCCACCTCCCAGTGGACCCAAGGATAGCCTGACAACAGACGAGGAGCCCTCAACCAGCGAGGACCTCGCAATGGAGTTGTCAGACTCCGACGATGTCTCTGATGTAACTATCACTGAGTAACATCATGACACACCATCTAAGCATCCTACAGTGGAACATCAATAGCTTCTCTGCAAAGAACGCTTTTCTCCAAGCAGTAGTGCGATCAAGGAGCATTGACATTGTCATGCTCCAGGAGACATTAACAGTGGACACTGTTCGCTTCTCAGGGTACCATGCCTTCACACTGCCACGAACACCTGGCAAGAGAGGCTTGATCACCCTTGTGAGAGCAACAATCCCCTGCTCCGCAATAGCCGATGCATCGCACTGTGGAGACGATGTTGAATCCCTTGCCGTCGAGGTTCACCTGGGTGGGGGGCCCCTCAAACTGTACAATGTGTACAGCCGGCCACGCTGTAGAAGCTTAGACATCAGCCAGGTCTGTGCTTCTGCTGCACACGACCGAGTGATCATAGGGGGAGACTTCAATGCACACCACCCCATCCTGGCTCCCTGCCGGGCACCGGATGCGGCCGGCTATCACATAGCCGACGTGCTAGAGACATTCCCTGAGATCGCTCTCCTCAACACCCAAGAGCCAACGCATGTCAGAGGAGGGGTCCTAGACCTCACCCTGGCCACTGCGACTCTGGTGGGGAGGATTGGCTGGCGGGTCGATGAGTCCGTCACAAGTGACCATTACAGCACTATAACTACCCTCATGGATGCTGGCCCATCCGAAATCCTAAGACCGAATCCAAGATGGAAAACAGACAAGGCCAACTGGCAGGCGTTTCAAAACGCCTTGGCCCTCTGTCTGAGATGCAACGATCCCCCACAAAGCGAAAATGTGGAAGTGCTCGAAGCTAACCTGCTAAACGCCATTAATGAAGCAGCCTCACAGACCATACCCAAAACTCGGCCTGGGTCCAGAAGTCACAAAGACGCCTGGTACTTCAATGACGAGATCAGGGAGGTCAACCACAGGGTGAACATGTGCCGAAAACTATTCCGAAGGCAAAGAACCCCTGTCAACTTATCCCTCCTAAGGGAAACTGTCACGGATGCCAAGGAAACTGCCAACAGAGTCAGGCAGGAAAAGTGGCTGGAATGGTGTGAGTCCTTTGACCACCAAACCACCCTTTCAGAGCTGTGGCAACGGGTCAAGCGAGCTACCAGCCGCTCAACCCCGAGGTGCACCCATCACGACCCCCAAGCAGAGGCTAACATACTGGCGCACGAGTTCTCTGCGAGAGCGAGCAGCAACAGTCTGCCAGCCGAGCTGAGGGCAAGACAAGAGCATCTACAGCCAGACAGACACGCTCAGATCAGAGAAAGGGCAGCCGAACCCGATAACTCAGACGTTATCTTTTCTCTGAGGGAACTAAGGAAAGCCTATAAAACCAGTTCCAACACAGCCCCGGGCTCTGATGGAATCTCGTACCCCATTCTCTCCCACCTAGGACTAGCAGGTGAGCGTGCACTCTTGCAACTCATCAACAAGTCCTGGGAAACTTCCACTCTACCCCAGAGTTGGAAGAGGGCTACCATAGTTCCCGACCCAAAACCAAAGGAGCCGGGGAAGTACTGCCCCATCTCTCTGCTCAGCTGCCTGGCCAAGACGGCTGAGAAGATGGTACTAAACCGGCTTCAATGGAAAACGGGACCCCCGCACGAACACTTCCACGGGTTCACAAGGGGCATGGGCACAGCACACAGCATAGCCACGCTCTTAAGCACAATCAGCAAGGAGTAGGCTTTTGAACTGGCAAGTCTGCTTGCCATTCAGGAAAGCCTGATCAAGAAGGGAATCAGAGGTGAGCTCTTGGCTTGGATAGGTGACTACTTTAGGAACAGGACTGCTAATGTCAAATTCCAGGGTCACCTATCGCAGCACATGCCGCTCGAAAATAGAACGCCACAGGGTGGGGTTCTCAGCCCAGCCCTATTCAACACTTTAATGTCCTGCATCCTCAACATAAACCTCCCAGTGGGGTGCCAGATCATCTCGTATGCAGACGATCTCGCTATCACCTCTCCTGGACCACGCAGCCAGAATAAAGCCCAGCGTTGTCTGGACCTCGTGTCAGAGGAGTGTTGTAGGACAGGACTAAAGATCTCTGCAGCCAAATCCAAAGCCATGGCTCTGAGACAGAGAGTTCGAGGCACAAGACTGAAAATCCAGGGAGTGGAATTAGAATGGGTCAAGGACTACCTATACCTTGGGGTAAGGATAGACCGGACCCTCTCCTTCCATAAGGAGGTCCAGTACCTGGTTGACCGAACCAAAGCAAGACTGTCCGTCATGAGAGCAATGACTAGGAGACTCATAGGGGCCAGACACAAAGTACTAAGATCATTCTATGTACATGCTGTCCGGCCCATTGTGGACTATGCCTCAGTCGCTCTAATTGCTGCAAAGAAAAAGCACACAGACAAATTAGAAACAGTCCAAAATGAAGCTGCCAGGATCATTCTGGGTGCCCCGAGGTGACCGAAGGTCCTCAACCTCCTGATGGAGGCAAACCTTCTCCCCCTGGACTCACGAATCGATCTAATGGCAACATAATTCCTGTCAAAGGTCATCCAGGCTCCCAGGAACACAAGCCTAAGACAAAAAATAGTCAGATGCCTCGAACAAAACAACGAGCTCGTTGCAAACAACTCCTAGCTGTCTCATACAGCCAGGGTGTTGATACGCCATCAGCTCAAAGAACAGCTTCTTGCTAAGGGCATGGACTCCCCCCACCCCGACTTTGCCGAAGCCCCGCCGTGGGCACTGATCTGATAGAATTCAACATAATGAGCCTGTCAATGAAAAAGAGCCTATACCCCATGCCTAGCCTAAAGGCAGAAGCCCACAGGGTCATTGCAGCCATCACTCCTCCGGGTAGTAGAACATACTACACGGATGGATCGGTCGATCCCTTGAGCCACACTGCAGGCGCCGGCTTTGCAGCTAGGGATGCCACGCGATCCATGAAGGTAACAGACAACGCCTCCTCGCTACAGGCAAAGGCAGTTGCAATCATGGGAGCCCTAGGCCACTTACATAAAGGAAACATTTTCATCCAGCCAGACATAATCGAAAAACTCAAACAACAAATCCTCGAACACCTACAGAATGGCTGGTACGATACATCTAAGTAACACCATAGCTGCAACACACAAGACATTAAACTCACGCCTCACGATCATTCAACATAATGAACACACATGGACGATGTCCATGTATGTCCATTGGACATACAGACGAAGACAAGAACTCTGCAACCAGTACAGACAACATGATCCTGATATCATACTCATAAACTCACAGTCACCCAAACACCAACAAACAGTAAAAATATACAACTACAACACATACACATCCAACAAAACAAACGAGATCAGTGATGGCATTGCCATTGCTGACAAACAACACATCAAACACAAAATACTAGACACTTTCACCTCAGAACTCATGGCCATTGAAATAGACACCCCTCATGGACCCATTATCATCGCCACCACCTACCTCCCCCCACGCAGACCTTACATAAACCAACCCGACCTCTTCCAGCTCCTGCGACACCAAAAACCAACATACATAATGGGAGACTTCAACGCACACCACAGACTTTTTGGATACAGAGACACAAATGCCGTCGGACGAGGCCTTGCCTCACTCATCTCCGACGGCAGACTCACCCACCTCGGCCCAGACGCCCCCACTTTCATACGTGCCAACAGCTCCACCACACCAGACATAGTTCTCGCCAACACACAAGCAAACCTAAACTACCACATAACCACAGACGACGTCACATCCAGTGATCACCTCCCCGTGATACTCACACTCTCCACCAACCCAATCAAGATACCTACACCACCCTGAGAGAACCTTACACATGCAAACTGGGAAGGGTTTAGACAAGCACTTGCACACACACACACTCCAGATCTCGAGGGGCAACCCACACACACCATAGACCACCATCTTAACCAGTGGTACGCAGACATACAGACTGCCCGGGAGGCAAACATTCCTAAAACAACATTCAAAACACTGGTACACTACAGAGTAACACATCGTCTAAAAACACTAAAAATATAATACAGACACCTTCGGGACCTTGCTGAAACACAGGGATGGAACACAGAATTAGGCACACGACACAGAGAAATTCAAATACAGCTCACCAACGAAACAAAACACATGAGCAACCAACAATGGGAAACACTCACAAGAGAACTATGCAGCAACATAAAAGATCCTAAGGTCTTCTGGATGAAACACAGGAGACTCATAGGATCGAACAGACAGACGATCACATACATATACAACACCAACAGACAAAAGATAGACACAGCAGAGGAGAAGGAAGCAGTCCACAGGGAGTTCTGGCAACAGAACTTCCAAATCTCCCCTGCTGAAAACGCAACATTCGACCCAGACACAGAAGCCGAGGTTACACAATCACTACAACAACTGCAACACCTGACTCTCCCATCACAAACAATATCACTCAACACATGAGACATACACACACACGATCACAAAACAAAACACCAGGAGCCAGCAACATCAATAAACTTATCATGCAACACCTTCCACCCATCATGCTCACCAGACTTCGACACATCTTCAACGCTGCCCTGGCAACAGGACACTTTCCCACCAAGTTCAAACATGCATCACTCATCCTCATCCCCAAACCAGGGAAGCCACCTCACGAGGTGACCAGTTTCTAGCCCATATCACTGCTGGAATTTATCACACACAGACTTAAAACACATCTTGAATACAACAACATACACAACCCTAGGCAACACGGCTTTCGCGCACACAGAGTGACTGGGAGCACAATCGCCCTCGCTTATGAGGAGATCACTCTCAGTCTCACAAACAAGCACCAAACCAACGTTATACTTCGAGACGTCACCAAGGCCTTTGATAAGGTCTGGCATGAATACAGAATAACACAACTACAATTGCCTCCACACTTCACACGCCTCTTAAGCAACTTCCTGGACAACAGAACAGCCTCCATTCGCCTTGGTTCTTACCAAGGCCCTCTCATCCACCTCAGGAGTGGAGTTCCACAGGGCAGCGTCCTCTCACCCACACTCTACATCCTCTACACTGCCAACCTACCACCCCCAGCACCCTATAGCAATTACATCGCATACGCAGACGACATCACACAAATCATATCACACCCTTCCAAATCCAAAAACATCATGAAAGCAGCCACACAAACAGCCATAAACACGATCAACACCCACGAAAACAAATGGAAATTACACCTCCACCTCCACTCACAATAAACAACACAGACATACCCTACGCATCCACAAGAAACATGCTAGGCTTACACTTCAGCAGAAACGGTATTCACACACACGCACAACACCGAATAAAACAAGCAAGCACAATTCTCAAAAACCTCAAACGCTTCTCATACTGCACAACACCCACCAAACTCAAACTCTACAAAACCACTGTAAGATCATACTCCAATACACACCCATTCCACTGATTGCAATCTCAAAATCACAAAAACTCAAGATGCAATCCATACAGAACAAAGCACTTTACTAGATAAACGACACCACTATACAAGACAGAATACCATATAGAATTACCGCACAATCACTACACCAAACATACAACATAGAGCCACTGAATATACACAAACACACACAAAGCAAACGAACCTGGGACCGCATCTAAACATAGACAATACAAACTACGACGACATCTCAGACAAACACACAAACACACAAACAAATCACCCGTGGTGGCCCAGGACATTCCCACTCATACACGGAGATCCCCCAGAACCTTTCTATGCCAGCTAAATGTTTTGTTGGGGGGAAAGGCCTCTGATCTGCAGTATACGTGCGCGCAGGTCGAAGGATGTTTCCCAACCCCACAGGAAGCTCTCATTTATGTGTTTCTTGATATTGTTTTCTTATAAGCCAGCTCATAAACCACTTAGGCGAGGGAAAAGCCTCCTGACCGCTCACAGCTTGTGTTATGTTTGTTTGTTTTTGTTTATGATGTGCTCGGTCCGGAGGATGATTTCCACGCGAAAAAGTCTCTACAATGCCAAGACCATACCATCACCTCAGACGCCTTCCACTGCTTATGTGCAACAGAAGACTTCATGCCTCACACCCACATCATCACCACATCACATCACTACATCATGTTATCACATCATACACCACCACATTCTCATACAACCAAAACGAGTTATGCGCTGGACACACTGTTTAATGTTCAATGTTTATAATATCTACCAATGTTTCCAATGTTTCTGTTTGTTGACAGTCTGCTGGAGGGGGGGGGGGGGCTCTACCCGGTGGCGAAATTTTTTTTCCCAAGCGATTTGGAGTGTGGGGGCGGGGCTTAAGTGATGCATGTGTAGAGAAAACGAATTTTATGGCTGACTTAATTAGAATATATAATTAACAATCACATTATCTCTCTCTCTCTCTCTCTCACACACACACACACACACATAGACACCTCTCTCTCTCTCTCTCTCTCTCTCTCTCTCTCTCTCTCTCTCTCTCTCTCTCTCTCTCTCTCTCTCTCTCTCTCTCTCTCTCTCTCTCTCTCACACACACAGACACCCCCTCTCTCTCTCTCTCTCTCTCTCTCTCTCTCTCTCTCTCTCTCTCTCTCTCTCTCACATACACACTCTCTCTCTCTCTCTCTCTCTCTCTCTCTCTCTCTCTCTCTCTCTCTCTCTCTCTCTCTCTCTCTCTCTCTCTCTCTCTTGAATATGGAATATAAATCTATAACTTTGGGGTAGACGTAGCTCCTGAGGTAAACTACTGGAGAGGAATTCTGTGGATACGTGACAGGTAATACAATAGTCACTCTTGCTAGTTTTCTATAGAGCGCGTCGTTTCTCACGCGTACGAAACAGGTACCGTCATCACAAGCACGACTGTCAACAGGCAGATATGAAAAGGTTTCCCTCTCCTGTGTGTAATACTTTGAAGGTATGTTTCAAATACTCTTACTTTATATCTTATGTGTAGCCTACTCATTATGTTCATAGTCACAGTATTAAGAGTTCCGCACCACAGGAAGTGTCCATGCAATAATGTTTTGTGTGGGGTACGTTTAGTGGTCATGAATGACAACATTACATGAGCATTTCAGCATCATTTCAGTCATTTAGTTTGATTTTTTTGTGCACAATAATATCTACTTCAGCACCTGAACTGTAGCAAACCAATCTGCATTATGTCTCCCTATATAATATATGTAGCTATACATTCACGTGTAATTTTATTTACCACATTTGTAACTATGCTAGACTAAAATGCCTGAAACCAATTTTAGGTTTCGAGCGTGGAGAATCGTTAAATCAAGAGCAGGTACCGCCATAAAAAATAAGACATCAGAAAATTTCCTTCCTCCGTGTGCCATGCCTTGAAAGGTATGTTTCAAACAATTTTACCTTGTATCTGAAATGTACTCATTAAGTTTATTAGTCATAATATGAGAGCTCCACTACAAGTGGTTGTTTTCTTATATATATATATATATATATATATATATATATATATATATACATACGTATATATATATATATATATATAAATATATATATATATATATATGTATACATATATATATATACATATATATTTATATTTATATATATATATTATATTTGATTGATTGATTGATTGTTGCACAAAGGTTAATATACGTGATGAAGTTTTACATCTTAACTGCCTTACCTCCATAAAACCTTTACATGAATGACATTAAATGGAAATCTGTTATTTATTATAGCGACAGTTCAACCGCTGGATTTGTCTCTCCCCGAATAGGCTATACATGTGCTAAGGACGGTACGCACAGACGGTACACATGTCATCGGAACTTGACCTGCATCCATCTGAGTCATCAACTATGGATGCATCTATAAATCTGTGTGATTTCGACAGTTCAAGGGGGAAAAATGACATTTCCATCAAGAGTTACCCAGACCTATATGTAAGTTTTCTGCAGTTGCTTAATACATAACTAAGAGGAGTAATTTTTATATGCTCTGTTGATTATCAATTCTCAGATGCTTCTGCTTTCAGAAATTTAGGTTCAGAATATTAGAATGCAGCAAGTAATTTATACCTATTATTGTACTTTACATGTTTGTTGCAGGATTCCTTACCAACTGGTTATGATTATCATATTTGCAAGCATCAAGTCGTGGACAAAGGATATGAAGCAGAGTTTAGAATAGCCATTGACAGTGAAGAAAGTGCTAGAACTTGGATCAAACCATACCAAAAGATTAGTAAGGTTACTCTCCGGGTAGCAGCAACAAAGCCTACAAGTGGTAAGGCGAACCTTTTCAAAATCTGCTATCGATGCCAGCACAAGACATTGCCACGTTCAGTGACAGCCAATCAGAAAACTTCATCTAAGAACACATATTGTCCAGCACAACTTAATTTGACTGTTAAAGGAATACCTGCACAACTGAACAAGTAAGTTCCACCGATTAATCCTAAGTACGGGAGTTTACTTGTACATGTAGTCGTACGTAGTTTTAGTAAAAAAAAATAACAGGTAACACTATGAACATTATACCTAAATGATAACATAATAGCATAAGATAATGTTGGAAACTGCAAAATGCCTACATGACTGAGGAATTGAAATGGTTCAAGGGTATCAATAATAGCAATATAAGCAGTTTTGATAATTGGTTCATAGTCAAGACAGAACTAGAATCAACGGGTGGGGTTTAAGTTGGATAAATTTCGTTTTAGAAGAGATATTGGTTAAAACTGGTTCGGTAAATAGAGAGGTCGACACCTGGAATAGTCTTCTTAATAGTGTAGTTAGTAGGAATACTTTATATAAAATCAAGAAGCTACACAGACTCTTTTGTGTGATCTTACGTTAATTCCCCAAGGGAACAACTGACCATTTCATATGCCAATATCAAGAGCATTACAGCCTTCATTAAGTCGCTTGAGGGTGCTCCGTGATAATGACGCTCGGCTCATAACTGAGAGAGCTTGGGTTCGAATCCCGCGAAGTGGAATTATTTTTGGCTATTTTTCCGTAAGCCCTAACCGTCTGTCCACCCAAGAAGTGAAATGGGTATCTGTTGTCATTTTGGGGGCTGTGACCCGTTTCCATGGGTCCTGTCCTCCTCAACTGTAATTTCTTCCACTTCTGTTTCTCTCTGGCATATGATCTTCGATGTTATTCCAGTCTTAACTAAACTTTCAACATTAATATTCTGGTCCATGAAACAAGGCATCGAAGATAAGAAAATGTACTTAATTTAGATTAAAACATCTATGTCAGATAAATTGCTGTAAATTCTACAGTTAACTGAAATCTACATCTTCTCCATTCTAGATCCAAAAATGAAGACCTTCACTTGCCGATCTATCCAACTGTGGTCAAGATCAAATACACTCATAACCACATGGTCAACAGTGCAGATACCCTTAAGCATAGAGATGTTAGTGAGGATACCATAGAGATCTTAAAAAACCTGTATGCCAAAGGCCATTCTCCTGCATCTGCACTGAACACACACAAGTTAGACATGCAACTGCAACATGAGAAAGACTATGTTTACGAAGCTGCAGATCGTGCCAATTGTCCAGATATACAGTTCTGCCACAGGTAAGATTAAGAAATTCGGTTAATCTAAATTAAATTCAGTTCTTTTATATCAAGTTGAATTTGTAAACTTCAGGGTTTCAATTTGACGTAAAGTTATTTCTATTTTAGGGTGAAATCGTGATGTGAACAAGTTTTACTTAAATTTATTTGCTAATAAATATTCTCACTATTCTAGGCTGTACAAGAAGATATTTAACAAAACCTATGGTGCTGCAAGTGGTGAGGAGATGCTGCATAATTTGGAAGCAGCCATAGAAAACTACAATAGTGAGCAAGGAGAGATGTGTGGTAAAATAAAAGACATAAATGGCAAGATTGTGATTGCTCTTTGTACACCACTAATGAAACGTGTGCATCAAAACCATGACTACAGTGGGGAACTTGTGTTTATTGATGCATCAGGAGGTATGGACGGATACGATTGTCGAATCTTCATGATGTTGACCCACAGTGCAGCAGGCGGTTTGCCACTTGGATGCCTTATTGTCACATCTGAGTCGCGTGCCTGCATAACTCAGGCTTTACGGCTCTACCTAGAGATCTTACCGAAAGATGGATTCTTTGGTCGAGGTTCGAGAGGACCCTTGGTGTTTTTGTCTGATGACAGTGAGGCAGAAAGGCAGAGTCTTCACGAGGTCTTTCCTGAGGCTACGTTGATTCTCTGTGTTTTTCACTTGCTCCAAGCAGTTTGGAGATTCTTGTGGGAAGGGAAGAACAATATCAGAAAGGATCATCGTCCTCAGTTGCTTTCAGCTGTGAAGAAAATGACATTTGCCGGCAGTGTTATAGCTCTTGAGGAGGCTTATGCTGAGATACAAGCTAATGATATAGCAAGCCTGTACCCAAACTATTTGGCCCACTGTAAGAAGTTGTATGATCGTCGTCAGGCATGGGCTGTGTGCTACCGGCATCACCTGCTTGTCCGTGGGAACAACACAAACAACTATGCAGAAACAGCCATGAGGATTCTCAAGGATCAAATTTTTGAACGTGTCCGTGCATATAACATGGTACAGTTACTGGACTTCTTGGTGACACGACTGCCGTCTTATTATGAACGCCGTTTGATAGACCTTGCCAATGTGCGTGTGAATGTCACTGTTTCCAAGAGATTTCTCCCTGGAGGATCATCAATCCCCAAAGGTGACATAATTAAGGTAGATGGCCATAACTATGAAGTGAGAAGCCAGTCAAAACAAGATATAGTCCACCATATTGATACATCAATTTGGACATGCACATGTACGGCTGGGATGAATGGTGCCCCATGTAAACACCAATATGCTGTTGTGAAAAATTTTGGGGAGTCATCACTGAATTTTCTTCACTTGAGGGATCCACACCAGCGTGAGCACCTGCTTTTCATTGCCACTGGAGAAAAGAATGTGCGTCCAGGATGGTTTACACCACTGCCCATTACTGGAATGACAACAGATGTGAATCCTGAGGGCATGGCCAACGGTGGTGATGTTGAGCCGATGCCAAGTACCAGTAGTGGTACTGCTGAGATGTTACAGCAAAATGAAGTCAATGTGAGGAGCAGCAATCTCTCTGATTATGAGAACGACGACATCGTCAATGCTGGTGCTATTAAACTTGCTTCAACGGAAGCTTCTCTTCACAGCTGTACCACACGGCTCATAGAAAAGTTGAGAAAAGACCCAGGAGAATTAATTGAACCAGCTGAAGCTTTTATAAGACAATTCAACTCTATAACAACTAATTCTGCACTGGCTACTGCCCTTAAAACCTTTGGAAAATACACAGGGGCATCATTGGCTTTGTCCAGCTTCAAGAAAGGCAAAATGTGTAATCTAAAGGGAACAGCAATCAAGGTTCAGCTGCAGTTGGTCGTCGCTCAACTGTACTTGGGGGCAGGAGATGTTTGCACACTGGTCGTAAAGTCAAGGATACCTGTGACAGTGAAATCAAAAAGCGTAAGGTGGCAGACAGTAGCCAGCTGATGCCGAAAAAGAAACCAAGAAAAGCTCCTCACTCTCTAAGTCAGTGTGTTGCAAACAATGAAGGAATTGGTCAAAATAAATATTCCAAGTGGTAATATTACGGTAAGCATAATGGTAATCATGGATGAGACTGTGTGTGTGTGTGATGGTGGTATACATTGTGGTGGGTGATGGTGGTGGTGGTGGTGTGCTAGTGCGGTGTAATAGGAGGCGGTGGTATTGTGCTGCAGTATGGCGGATGGTGTTGGTGTAGTGGGTGCAGTGAAGTGGTGGTGGTGGTGTCGTGGTGCTGGTACAGCGTAGTGAGTGGTGGTTTTAATTGTTGAGTGTTGTGGGTGGTGGTGGTGGGTGTGATTGTGGTGGTAAAAGTAACGGTGATACTACTGATGTTCATCTTACAGTTAGTGTACTGAATATGTATGCATGGCTGAATATATAGGTAATATTATATTGTTTGTGTTCATAAAATTGGCCATGTTCAGATACCCGGAAAATTGGTTTTATGCATTATTATATTGTTTGTATTCATAAAATTGGCAATGTTCAGATACCCGGAAAACTTATTTTATTTCAGGAATTATGTACTCTCGCTAGCTGTGTTAATAAAATAATGTTTAGTTACCCATAAAATTATGTGTCTGTACTCATTTAACACGAATTATGATGTACTGCCTGTGCTAATAAAATACTGAGTGATGATGGTGGTGAACAAAAACACTACTTATTCAGTGTGAGAGAGAGAGAGAGAGAGAGAGAGAGAGAGAGAGAGAGAGAGAGAGAGAGAGAGAGAGAGAGAGAGAGAGAGAGAGGTGTGTGTGTGTGTGTGTTTGTGTGTGTAGAGAGGTGTGTGTGTGTGTGTGTGTGTGTGTGTGTGTGTGTGTGTGTGTGTGTGTGTGTGTGTGAGAGAGAGAGAGAGAGAGAGAGAGAGAGAGAGAGAGGTGTGTGTGTGTGTGTGTGTGTTTGTGTGTGTAGACAGGTGTGTGTGTGTGTGTGTGTGTGTGTGAGAGAGAGAGAGAGAGAGAGAGAGAGAGAGAGAGAGAGAGAGAGAGAGAGAGAGAGAGAGAGAGAGAGAGAGGTGTGTGTGTGTGTGTGTAGAGAGAGAGAGATGTGTGTGTGTGTGTGTGTGTGTGTGTGTGTGTGTGTGTGAGAGAGAGAGAGAGAGAGAGAGGGGTGTGTGTGTGTGTGTGTGTATGTGTGTGTGTGTGTGGAGGTGTGTGTGTGTGTGGAGAGGTGTGTGTGTGTGTGTGTGTGTGTGTGTGTGTGTGGAGAGAGGTGTGTGTGTGTGTGGAGAGAGGTGTGTGTGTGTGGAGAGAGGTGTGTGTGTGTGTGTGTGTGTGTGTGAGAGAGAGAAAGAGAGGTGTGTGTGTGTGTGTGAGAAAAGTGTGTGTGTGTGTGTGTGTGTGTGTGTGTGTGTGTGTGTGTGTGTGTGTGTGTGTGAGAGAGAGAGAGAGATAGAGAGAGAGAGCGTGTGTGATTGTTAATAAAATATCATGAAGTTACCCATAAAATTCGTTTTCTCTACACGCGCGTGACTTAAGCCCCGCCCTCACACTCCAAATCGTTTGGGAAAAAAAAAATTCGCTGCCCGGTGAGCACCGCCCATCACGTGTGCTCACAGAGTAGAGGATGTCTCCCCACCTAAAGCAGATAGATCATATTCCAAATATTTTATCCTTATGTTCCTTTTATTCTCGCTTAAATAAAAAAAGAGTGACCCACTGAACCTCGCTCTCAGCTCCTAGGAGCTGGAAGGCAGGCAGGCGAGGGTCTCACCTGCAACAGGCTATCATAGCGGGATCACACCTAATATGATAATCCCTGGCAGGCGAAAAAAAAAAAAAAAATTATCGTGGTATATCTTTAGGTTATTTGTTCTTGTTTCACCATCATCTTCCCTATTTTATTTTCCTCACTCCTTCGTTCTTGCTTTACCATCAGCTTTCCTCATTACTGTGTTATGTTCCTTCCGCCATCACCTTTCCTCTTTATTTTTCATTATTCCTCATGTGTTCTTGTTCCACCATCATCTACCCTGTTCTATTTGGTCTTGTTCCACCATCTTTCCTCGTTTTATCTTCACCCAGATAGCAAAATTTATGGGGCCCACATGGGAATTTATGCGGGCAAAAGGGGGCCCATATATTTTATACGGGGCCTGTGTGGGTATGATGTGGGAAAATATGGGCAGCTTAATATTGAAATTTGCCCACTTTTGCCCATGTGGGCCCCATATGGGTAACATGTGTGTTGTATGGTACATGGTACCCATATGGGCTTTATGGGCCCCATAAGGGCAATATATTATGAGCCAATATAAATGTCAATATCACTTATTAAATATGTAAAAAAAAAAAATTCTATCAACAAAACATATTTTGTGTCACAGTATTAAACAGATTACAGGGACCAGAGAGCAATACAGTATTTTCTTAGCATTCCAAGCACGCGAAAATGGTGTTCACTACATCGATTGCAAGCTATTTTAATTTTTTTTTCAATGTTTGGTAATATCACGAAATATTTCACGATATCATAAATATTTTGTTGTATCATGACATATTTCGTGATATCAAAAATACTGTTTATCATAAAAATATTTTGTGCTGTTATAAAATATCATATCATAATTTTTTTATGATATAACAAAATCTTTTATATCACGAAAAAAGGTTTTCTGTGATATCAATAAATATGTCTGCTAAGCCTTTTTCATATATCTTTACACGATATCACGTACAGAAAAAAAAATATGATATAGATTTGAGATATTAAATATTTGGCAATTTTGTCATAAATGTAGAAATTTGAGAACTGAATTCAAAACAGACGTATGTTTTAGAGTTTTTAAGATGTCACAAATATTTTTATGGTATTATGTAAAGATTTTATGATATCATAAAAGGATTTTGTATGACAAACACTTTTTATGATATTAAAATATATTGTGATATCAAAAGATCTTTCCATGATGTAACGGAATATTTCATATCATAAAATCTTTTCATGATGTCACCAAATATTTTATGATATCATTTTTTAAAAATAAAAGATGATACAATAAAACCTATTTTGATATCATGAAACGTTTTTGATCTCTTTTTTTGTAATATCAAAAAAGCTTTTCTTGAAATCATGAAAATCATCATGAAAAACTATTGAGATATCATAAAATCTTTTCACTACTGTTGGAGACAATTGGAGTCTCCACCAGAGAGAGCGCTCATATTGCACTCTTTGGAAAGCGCAACTTTCTCAGGGAAAATGGACTATCTTTACATTTAGTACCGCAAAGTGGATATTTAGATACGGAAAAATAAGTTATATCATTCAAATAAGTCATACCTGGAATTCTAAATCAATTATCATCGACAATTAACTGTTATCTTGTTCATATAGATGGCGCTTTTCCTGTGGTACCAGGGATGGATTCGTCCGAAAAAAAGCTGTTCTGCGTAAACAGACGACACGCCCACCTAGTCACGTGACCATACGAAAGAAATTTCGTAAAGCTTATTATGAGTACTTTTATGCATTTATGCTATACATTAATATTTTTAATAATATCTTTGTATTTTTTCCTTCTATATAAGCGTTTTGTATGTGTATCAATAAGTTTTGGATTTTGTTTTTGCATTTTGGATGTCATTTTACTTGGCTATCCTGGCCAGCGAAACTTTTCGGACCGAAAGGCGGAACTTCAGTTGTTCACCAGCCGTCAGGTTGTTAACACTTGAATTCTAGCTGCAGTCATTGACCAAGGCGTTTCACGGTAATCCTCGGCAGACTATAGCATTCTACTGAGTGAGTATTCTCTTTCATAGAGTTATTTAGCATTTCTTTAGAAATTATATTTGATTATCCTTAATACTGGAAAGACTGTTTTCAATATTTAACTTGTTAAAAGGAAAAGAAAGACCAATTTGAAATTGGAAACTATTAGATCACTAATTAATTTAAGTGAATATGCAAAACTGAAAGGAACAAAACCATACGAAGATATGATTTCCCTAATTTGACATTTCTTTCTAAAATGTATGTATATATATCATTTTGTTTAAATCAAGGGTTTCAAGGATTTATTTTGTTATTGCTGTTATCCTTTAATAATAAATCGATAAATTCTTATTTGTTTCTACTATACTAGTTTCCCCGGAAATATATCCCCTTTTCTTTTTTTCCGATCATAGAAACCGGCGTAACTGACGCCTCCGAAAACTGCCTTCCCTGCGAGGCACTCGCGCGACCTGCAAGCGACGCTTATCCTTAGGACGTAGTTAGCGCAGCTGCGGGATACACACCTTACCAGTTGAGCGCCTTTGACTTTGGTTCAAATCTGCGGGGTAAGTTCACATTTCAGAGATTTTTTGCCTTTTTCGATTGATTTGTGGGTAAAAGGCGAATAGAAATTGAGATAAGCACTTGGAGCATCTGCAGAAATGAATAATTAGAGTAAATATTCCTTCAAAATGCAGAATTTCCGTTCTTTGTATTCGGGCATGTGACTATGTTGTGTGATTGTTGTGCATACATAATCAGGTAATGTACTTTGTATTGTATTTATTAATGTTGTAATGGTTTCCACTTTGCTTTCCTAAACAAGGGTATCGATCAGCTTCATGGACACACTCATCTGTATTTTCAGAGAGAAAGACTTAAAGATTCTTATTTAACTTTATATACCTAAAACTCGAGGCAATTATTATATCATTGATACATAAGGCAAAAAACAAAAATAAAAAAGTTGTGCTTCAGGTTACATAGGTGTCAGAAACTAGGGGAGGGGGTCGTTTTTTTTTTTGTGTGTTTTTTTTTAATTTCGATTTTTGTGCCAATTGGGCCTACATCAGCTTTTAGGCAGGTTTTAGGGCCCAAAAAACAGATTTTTGGCAGGTTTAAGGCCTACAGAACAGGTTTTAGGCAAGTTTACGGCATAGGTGAGCAAAAAAATTAGGGTCGGGAGCCCCCCCCCCCCCTAAAAAAATAAATAAAATAGGTTCTGAGCAAATTAGGGTCGGGTGCCCCATATTGCTTTTATCGTCGAGCGCTCAAAAAAAAAAAAAAAAAAAAAAAAATGGTCAGGGACCCCATAAAATTTTTTGAGTCAGGGCCTTCCAGTAGGTAGGGTCGGGTAACTGGAAGCACAACTATTTTTTCTTGGCCTTAGCAACCACTGTTTTTAAACTAAATTTGAATCATAAATATATCCTTTTATAAATATAAACTATTTTTTTTTTTTTTTTTTTTTGCAGATAATGTTTTTATAATAATAAGTTACTGGACTGTAAATGGAATGTCCTGTCCTTAAATTGATGATTTAACAAAAATTGCTCATAATAATGTAATAATCTTTATTTTCACAAGTTATATTTCACAACATTCTACACCTGAGTACCCTTTCACTAGAACTGTTTTAACTTTAGATAACAACTGTTCAAAATTTGTGAAAATTCTTGATGAACATTTGTCTATAATTATCATTTTAAATGTTTGTACACATCCATATACAGTTTTATTATTTCAAAGTGTATACAATCACAGACTCCTCCTTATATGTCTATTTGTTACACCTTTTATAACATCATACATGTCTCTGTGCTATTTTAAAATGTTCTTCCATTTGTTATGAAAATTATGACTATCATAATATGAATAAACATATAGTAAATGGATTAACTATTATTTGTTTTAGAAAATGCTGGGCGTTTTCTTTTTCTTTAATTGATATTTGACTCAATTCAATAGAATCAAAGAATCTGTCTGTCACTAAGATGTCTGCCATTATAGCTATGCAACTCTATCCCCCTAGCAGTCAGTAAGTACAGATGGTTTAACCCCTTAAAATGTATCTGCCTCCTATATCCACCCTCTGTAACCATCCACCCTGTGTATTACCCCAAGCTGTTCCACCTTTTTCATGAGTGCTCGCAGCAGGCTAGGCTTTGTACTTGCTGAGACTTCTTGTAGATGTATATAATTATATTATTTGATGGAAGTTAGTTCTGTACCATTATCTAAAAAACAGGTCTGACAGGAAGCCATCATTAAACATGACATCATAGCTGACTGGAGCAGCTTTCCGTATCAATTTGGTAAAATTGTTCATGGTAAAATCAAGTTTTAGTTTAGAATCAATGTAGTTCCTAATGGTACCTTCTTTTACTTTGTGTCAAGTTTTTGTTAGGAAATTCTGCATATTGACAAATGATCACTCAATTACTAATTTATTTTTTAATCAGAACTGTTTAATATTTTGGTCTTTCTTGTGTCCAGACAAACATGTCAAATTTCCTTGTGACCGAATTCTGTCCAAGTGGAAAAGGTTTTCGTAAAGAAGTTGAAGTCATTCCAGACAACTGGATTGATCCAGAGGGAAGTAACTGTGTGTTGTGGCCAACCCACCTGCGACACAGGACAGGCGTTGAAAAGGCAGTCAAGAATAAAATCCTCCCCCAGACAACACCTGGAAAGCCTATCCTATATCAAGGATTTTATGGAAAAGCAGTAAGTTCAATTTAACATGATATTAACTTTTCGAAATTCTTGTGTAGTGTAAATGTGTACATATTTTCCCATTTTAGCTTCATAATATGGTCTGTACTAGATGTCACATGATTAAATATATTACCTAGGTCAAAGAAGTGTTGTGGTTATGGTTACATGGCTTCTGAAGATAGTCACCTGGCTTTTTTATTATTATTATTATTTTTTTTTTTTTTGATGGTTCTTTGAATTGAGTCAGGTAATTGGAACCACAACACTGATTTTTTTTGGCCTTACCTTTTTCTGTCAGTAAATTTAAAGTAGTTTTTGTGCATGCATGCTGGAAGTGCCACGGTCACAGGCGAGATGAAAAATACTCTATTTTCCAGAGGAGAGTTGTAAGGTGACTAATTTGAAGTTACTTACATATGTGTTTTCAGTTTTATCTTGCAACTAAATAACTCGATTTGAGTGATTTTTCATTCACATGAAACTTTTTTTTTTATTTTAATTGGTCAGGATACATGTAGGACTGAAAGGGTTAATATTAAATTTCAGCCGAATGGAGTGAAGCTACAAGAAAGTGCAGGAAAGCTGAAGAGACCAGTGACCTGGAGTCTGAGCAGGAAGAACCTGCCCCCAAAACGGTTTATAAGCGCTGAACAAAGTCCTATGCATGGTGAGCAATATCAATAGAACTTACTGATACATAATAAAAAATACACATTTGACAACTTGATTTGCATTGTATCGGTTATTGTTTTTGCTAAGATTCTCTAGCACTTTACTGTTTTCTCAGTTACTCTTGTAAAAGTGATAGCATGGCTGAAAATAATGATCTGTATACTTAATGCACCCATTAACATGGCCAGCTTTGCCCTAATTAGGAGAGTTGAGAAATGTCCATTTACACAGTGTGATTTTTTCTACTAAAATACAAGTAAGGTTTCCTTTGATTATGTTGTTCTATTATACCTTCACTAATAGAGAGACAAAACAGTACTCACTCATGTATTTTTTAGAAATAAGTGTCCTATAAATAGAACAGTTTATTTTACAAGCTTTTGGTATCTTGTCCTTTTTTTTTTCTTTTTTTTTTTTCTTTTTTTTTAAGTGTCTGCTCTTTTTTTTTTTAGTGATGCGTAGTTCCACTCCTATCCGTTCATGTAAGTCCACCCCAGACCGTCATTCACTACAGCCAAGCATAAGCAAAAAGGCAATAGTGTGCACATGCAACAATGCTGTTGCTCTTGGTAAGCATTGCAACTCGGACAACTGTAATACAACTTACACATACCACAGGCACATTGTAGAGATAATTTAAGCTGGAAGTAAAGAATTCTGGGATTTCATTTTTTAACTAGAGTATTGCTAGTTGTGACCTGATATTGAAACTGAATTCTATACCGTCTATTTCGAGAGTTTTCACACAGATGTCGGTACCCAGTTTTGCGTTGATGCACTTTTGTGCGCAAAAGAGGTCTTAGTTATTCTAAAAGTGTGCTTACATATATTTCTGGTCATTAGATCACATACATTAAGTATTGGGAAGCAACTACAAACTCCCATATAAAATGTCTTGAACAATACATGAATAGTCTGCTGTAACCCTATTTTTTTTCTAAAGAAAATATTGATGGCCATTGAAAAAATCAATGAGACATTAGTTGATCAAGGCAATCAGCTGAAGAGGCTGGAAGAAAAACATTTGCGGTTGCCTGACCCAGGTCCAGAAAAGGATGAGGCCGAAGAAGAAATTTGTCTAATTTCTTCTTCCAAGGAAGAACTGGAAAGTTTAAACCGCACACTTGGAGAAAATGAATTGACCAGAAAAAAAGTGGTGAGTGTTTTTAACAGTTTGATATCAAAAGTAGATTATATATTGTTTTTGGTAATTATTTCCATTTTGCCCTTCTCCATTTAACCCTTTTCTAATTGGCTGTAGGAAAAAAGTCCTGAGAGGGCACAGTTGGGAAAGGGCCAAATAGGAAAGAGGCAATATATAATATTATATGGCACCATTTTTTAAAAGAATAGGTTAATAGCTGTTTTGAGCCACAGACATGCATACAGAATAAACGTTTAAACTGTCTTTGAAACCTTGGAACCTTCAGTTTAACCATACTAGGGATTTTAGTTTTTAAGCACTGTCTTGTGTGTTTTTATTTTCAGATACACCGTCTTGCTCTTTTGGGTGGAAGATCCCTGAGGGATGTGACGAGAGGAATTCTTGGGGCCCTCCTTAGCCATGAGTTGAGCAAGAGATACACTAGGACAGGTACCTCTGGGAAGTTGGCCTTAGAAGACAACGTAACTTTGAGGGCTGTGATCAGAAGTACGTCCCATTTTGCTTAACTGTACACCTGTATTTGAGCCTTAAAGGTTAAATAATTATGTTGCCTAAAAAATAATTTAATGTTTTTATAATAAAAATCTAAAACTTTTGTGCTTTTATAATAAAAATCTAACACGTCTTGAATGTTATCTATCTAGCGAAATGTCAACCTTATATACAGGCAAACCAGTTACTCTCTTAGTTTTTTGAGAACTTCTTAATTAATTTGTTCTATTAATATGTTACTAGGACAAGACATTTCATATTAATATTTATAACCTCCATTTATAAATCTTCATTTCAAAAGTATCATTACATTTTAAACAGATACACCTTGTTAATTGAACACAATACTAGTATCTTAATTCTTTTGAAGTGCTATGAATGCAGGTTACAAATAATTAATATCAGATGTCTTGTTCTGGTAACATACTTAGTAAGTTTTACATGTACGTGTGCATGGAGGTAAATCTATTACATGTAATTGTTGTACTATTGAATTACGAATATCGAAGTTCAGGTTTTATAATGACATTTTTCAGAAAGGATTAGGAAAACTAAAGACTACAAATCCGCCACAGACAAAGAAATAAATGAAGCCATTTTAGCTTGGTTCGCGAATAGCAGGGACAGGTTTGGAGGCAAAACCCAAAGGGACAAAGAGAAACAGGCAAACCAACAGCAGCCAGAAGACAGAGAAAATCATGAAACGGGTGCTGATTAATTTTTTGGTTCTATTTCAAACAAGAAACTTATTTTTGTATGTTAGCTAATGCTTATACTTAATACGGCAGCTGTTTGAAATTTCTGCATTAGAAATGTCACATGAGATGGTAACATTATCTGCAAATATACCTTATTTTTCTTCCATGATAAGTTAAATTTTCTATTAAGGAGTACTTAAACTGGGAAATATTGAATATATATGTTTGGCAGAATTCCAGTAGATTTATTATTTTTTATTTTGTCATACGGTTACTGTTTTTCTGCACATTTTCACGCTGTTTTCAGGCATGGCTAATCATTCGTATTCATTAAAAATCATATAGTAGTTTTTTAGTGGGTTGAGCGTGGTTCAAGGTTTTCCAATTATTCTCCTTGGCCAAAATTGGCATGGGTGTGCTTTAATTTTGCTGCAGTTGCACCTCTGAAAAAAATCGGGAAATTTGAATGCACACACATTTTTTGGTTTCCATTATGGTACTAGTTAAGAATCTGGTGATGTTTTTGTTGTCATTTCGACCTTTTTCCTAAATAATTTACATAGTCTATTATAAATGTAATAAACTATATTGATTTTATTGCTGTCACCGTGTTTCATGAAGACTGTGTGCAGTGACACATGTGTCAGATATGGTTTTATGTTTCATATAGAATTTGCTTTTTACATGGCATGGTCTTTAATTTTTTTTTAATATTTCATGTGCTATTTTATTCGTTAATCTTAACGGAGACATTACTGAATCATGACATATTTTCTGAACTTCATTTGTAAACCTCTTAAAACCTGTTATTGATTTTTTGAAGGTGGTTTTATGTTTCATTTTTTCATGTTTTGTTTTTGATGTGGCATCACCTGATTATACGCTTGTCGGGTACTAAAGTATTTTCCTTGCTCAGTACAGCTGATTCTTATAATCATAGTTATGTGAATAAAAATTGGGAAAGAAGGTAAAAATATGTCAAGAAACTGTACAAAATTATTTTCTCAATTTTGAATGTAACTATGTAATACAACTTTAAAAACTGGTGCCGTTGAAGAAAATTCAGTTTTTTGTTTAGAAAAATGCCATCAATTTAGATCTTGGAGAAATCCAGTCAATTGGAAATTTTGACTATCTCACAAGCTTATTTTATTCCATGAAAACTTAAATTAAATTAAAAAAACATTCCCGCGCAACTACCCTATTTCTAACATTTATATAACCAGAAGCATAACTTAAGCTTTAACCCTTTAAGCTTTTTCTTCCATTCATTAAAGGTAAATACATCAGTGATAATGTTCGCACCTTTAATTCTTGAATTTTCACGCCATTAGTTGAACATCGTTCAAATTGTGGTTTACACCTGGTTTACATGATGTGTCCATTTTTGTGTGTCGACTAATAATCACAAATGTTAATGGACTGCTATTAATCATTACTGTTGGATAATTGCCAGTTCTGTCAATTAATTGCGATTCCTGTTCTGTAAATTCCTGTTCTGTAAATAAATATATGAACTGAATTTAATATCTGAAAATGTGTTTTGTTTACTGTTAGTCTAGTGGTTTAGCCACCCATAGCACAGTCTTATTTAGTACCAGTGCCAGTAGCCTTTACTGGTACTGGTCAAGCTAGTGTTGCAATTGGATTGACATAAACTGATTAAAAATATAAATCATCAGACAGTGGAACCCCGCGTTGCAGTAAAATTAGTGCCCACATTCCTCCACCTAGTACCCACATATGCCCACATTTGCCCATTTTGCCCACATGGGTCCCACACGAATACCCTGTTTCATCCCCCATGTGGGGCATGTATGGGCAAATGTGGGCCCCACATTTGCCCACATGGAAACCGCATGGGCCCCATACATTTTGCTATCTGGGCATATTCCTTTGTTCCTTTTCACATCAACCTTCCTCACTTACTTTCCAACTCCTTTGTTACCGTGTTCATCCTACCTCATTTACTTCATGTTCTCATGTTTATTGTCATGTTCTCGTATTACCATATATTATCCCTAAGTTCCCTTTTTTTGCGTTTCCAGTTTTTAATAAATAAACTTTTTAAATAAATAAAGGTGTTTTCTCCAATCCAGCCTGGCTCCAATTAAAGAAAAATAAAACCACACTCCCGACCAGCTGTAACAAAGAAAACACCATGCAAGGGGTATCGCCCCCCTACTTTTATCTCATTCTCCCTTCACTTTCAGGTAGCTAGCTACCCTTAGCATTCCTTCCCATTCTTAAACTAAGGATTCCTCCCCCTCCTCCCCATTTAGTTCATCAGACTTGCAGTAAGGGGCAGCATGATTTTTTGATATTTTGAGCAAAGTCATATCAAACCATCATAATGTCTGGTCGTGGTAAGGGTGGTAAGGTAAAGGGCAAGTCAAAGTCCCGCTCAAGCAGGACCGGCCTTCAGTTTCCGGTAGGTAGGATTCACCGCCATCTGCGTAAGGGCAATTACGCCGAGAGGGTGGGAGCTGGAGCCCCTGTGTACCTGGCTGCCGTCATGGAATACCTGGCTGCTGAAATACTAGAGTTGGCAGGTAATGCTGCCCGTGACAACAAGAAGACCCGTATCATCCCCTGTCACTTGCAGCTGGCCATCCGTAACGACGAAGAGCTCAAGAAGCTGCTGTCTGGCGTCACCATTGCCCAGGGTGGTGTTCTGCCTAACATCCAGGCTGTGCTCCTCCCCAAGAAGACTGAGAAGAAGTAAATACTT
>NC_061831.1:29319618-29329618 GCF_019202785.1 Penaeus chinensis
GAGAGAGAGAGAGAGAGAGAGAGAGAGAGAGAGAGAGAGAGAGAGAGAGAGAGAGAGAGAGAGAGAGAGAGAGAGAGAGAGAGAGAGAGAGAGAGAGAGAGAGAGAGAGAGAGAGAGAGAGAGAGAGAGAGAGAGAGAGAGAGAGAGAGAGAGAGAGAGAGAGAGAGAGAGAGAGAGAGAGAGAGAGAGAGAGAGAGAGAGAGAGAGAGAGAGAGAGAGAGAGAGAGAGAGAGAGAGAGAGAGAGAGAGAGAGAGAGAGAGAGAGAGAGAGAGAGAGAGAGAGAGAGAGAGAGAGAGAGAGAGAGAGAGAGAGAGAGAGAGAGAGAGAGAGAGAGAGAGAGAGAGAGAGAGAGAGAGAGAGAGAGAGAGAGAGAGAGAGAGAGAGAGAGAGAGAGAGAGAGAGAGAGAGAGAGAGAGAGAGAGAGAGAGAGAGAGAGAGAGAGAGAGAGAGAGAGAGAGAGAGAGAGAGAGAGAGAGAGAGAGAGAGAGAGAGAGAGAGAGAGAGAGAGAGAGAGAGAGAGAGAGAGAGAGAGAGAGAGAGAGAGAGAGAGAGAGAGAGAGAGAGAGAGAGAGAGAGAGAGAGAGAGAGAGAGAGAGAGAGAGAGAGAGAGAGAGAGAGAGAGAGAGAGAGAGAGAGAGAGAGAGAGAGAGAGAGAGAGAGAGAGAGAGAGAGAGAGAGAGAGAGAGAGAGAGAGAGAGAGAGAGAGAGAGAGAGAGAGAGAGAGAGAGAGAGAGAGAGAGAGAGAGAGAGAGAGAGAGAGAGAGAGAGAGAGAGAGAGAGAGAGAGAGAGAGAGAGAGAGAGAGAGAGAGAGAGAGAGAGAGAGAGAGAGAGAGAGAGAGAGAGAGAGAGAGAGAGAGAGAGAGAGAGAGAGAGAGAGAGAGAGAGAGAGAGAGAGAGAGAGAGAGAGAGAGAGAGAGAGAGAGAGAGAGAGAGAGAGAGAGAGAGAGAGAGAGAGAGAGAGAGAGAGAGAGAGAGAGAGAGAGAGAGAGAGAGAGAGAGAGAGAGAGAGAGAGAGAGAGAGAGAGAGAGAGAGAGAGAGAGAGAGAGAGAGAGAGAGAGAGAGAGAGAGAGAGAGAGAGAGAGAGAGAGAGAGAGAGAGAGAGAGAGAGAGAGAGAGAGAGAGAGAGAGAGAGAGAGAGAGAGAGAGAGAGAGAGAGAGAGAGAGAGAGAGAGAGAGAGAGAGAGAGAGAGAGAGAGAGAGAGAGAGAGAGAGAGAGAGAGAGAGAGAGAGAGAGAGAGAGAGAGAGAGAGAGAGAGAGAGAGAGAGAGAGAGAGAGAGAGAGAGAGAGAGAGAGAGAGAGAGAGAGAGAGAGAGAGAGAGAGAGAGAGAGAGAGAGAGAGAGAGAGAGAGAGAGAGAGAGAGAGAGAGAGAGAGAGAGAGAGAGAGAGAGAGAGAGAGAGAGAGAGAGAGAGAGAGAGAGAGAGAGAGAGAGAGAGAGAGAGAGAGAGAGAGAGAGAGAGAGAGAGAGAGAGAGAGAGAGAGAGAGAGAGAGAGAGAGAGAGAGAGAGAGAGAGAGAGAGAGAGAGAGAGAGAGAGAGAGAGAGAGAGAGAGAGAGAGAGAGAGAGAGAGAGAGAGAGAGAGAGAGAGAGAGAGAGAGAGAGAGAGAGAGAGAGAGAGAGAGAGAGAGAGAGAGAGAGAGAGAGAGAGAGAGAGAGAGAGAGAGAGAGAGAGAGAGAGAGAGAGAGAGAGAGAGAGAGAGAGAGAGAGAGAGAGAGAGAGAGAGAGAGAGAGAGAGAGAGAGAGAGAGAGAGAGAGAGAGAGAGAGAGAGAGAGAGAGAGAGAGAGAGAGAGAGAGAGAGAGAGAGAGAGAGAGAGAGAGAGAGAGAGAGAGAGAGAGAGAGAGAGAGAGAGAGAGAGAGAGAGAGAGAGAGAGAGAGAGAGAGAGAGAGAGAGAGAGAGAGAGAGAGAGAGAGAGAGAGAGAGAGAGAGAGAGAGAGAGAGAGAGACTACTTTATGTAAATTCCACGCAAAAAACAAAACAACAACAACAACAAAAATTAACTATGAAAGAAATCATTCGCATAAAACAGTCAGTAATCTAATACAAAAACAGAGATAATATTGGACAGGAAAAGTTCGACCATGACCGAAAGAAACCCGATCAACAAGGCGAAAAGACCCCAACCTTTCATCGCATGCCTCACCAACAAGAAATCAAATCACCATTTCCACCCCTAACCACAAACAAGAACAAAACAAATCGTCAAGCGAAACCGTCAGTAGTTCAGCCATATAACTATAATCATTGTTGGTCTCTTTATTCCCTCCTATCTCAGCTAACTCCTAAAATATTTACCTGATTACATTTCCTGTACCAAATGTTAACTATCAAAAGCGTAAACTATATGGAGTCAATTAAACTATTAACAAATATAAAACTAACATGCTTAATGACATCTTGTGATTTCATATATCTTCTTCACCACTCAACCGCAAAAATCCCATATAACATTCAAAAGAACTTGACACAGACTCATCATGACAGGAGTGAATACATAATGAGAATTTAGAGTCAAGAGCGATGATGAACATTAAAGCAAAATAAAGTAAAGTTGGAAAAGGAAGGGCAAAAAAAAAAAAAAAAAAAAAAAAAATATATATATATATATATATATATATATATATTTATGAAAAGAAAAAGAGGTAAGTGAAAAAAAAGATATGCATGGAAATGCATATCTTTCAATATGAATAGATAGAGGGGACAGTACAGAGTACCAAAAATAAACCATTAGAAGCCTATATAAATATATTGAAAATGCACATGAACTTACCTTAACCGAAGCCAAAATGCCATCTCCGTCGAGTCTGAACACGAATGTAATATTCTCTCCTGGTATTACCTTGCCGAACATGTGTTGAAATGTTTTTTTTTCCTTCACTGATCCACATGTGTCCATTACATATATATCGCACAATAATACAGAGAGACCACTCCCGCCGGTGGTCGAAGGGTGAATGATAATTAGAGTTAGGCAAAGAAGAGAGACAAGGGGGACGCGGACGGATGGATCTGGCGGGCACCGTTTCCGATGGTAGTTCCCAAGTCCGGCATTGATTGGCTGAGACGCCAGGCAACTTGACGCTCATTGGCTGCGACGCGACGCAACTTGACGCTCATTGGTTACTGCCAAAAGACAGATAAGAATAATTTTTCAAACAGAATTTTTACTGCATGAATATCATACTAAACAATAATGACCGAAATGATCTAACATGATTGATTGTAATAAATGTCTAATAAAATGTGGGACCAGTCATAGGATACACAAATATATAAGATAAAACGAGAATAATATGATACGAATATATAAATACTATTACTGATTGAAATAAACGTTATTACCGTAAATTAAACATAACGAAAAATTAAAGAAAGAGCGAGGAAATCTGTCAGACTAAGAGATAGCGAGCGCAGTAACGGTTCCGCAGATAACGGATGGCTACGGCCAGTATTCACCAACGAGCACATGATAGCGCAGGCAATTCTTTATCTTCTTACGTAGAGAAATACACCTAGAGTGAGAAAGAGTGTATAGGATATGAATAGTGATAATGATAATACTAAACAATAATGACCGAAATTATCTAACATGATTGACTGTAATAAATGTCTAATAAAATGTGGGACCAGTCATAAGATACACAAATAAATAAGATAAAACGTTCAGATGTTGTAATAAAATGATCCCAACTTATCAAATAGATCCATCTGAGTGCTTTATCTGAACAAGCTGGAGTTTGCGCTTGTTAGTGTATGGTGTTTGTGTGAGTGCAAGTGGTGTGTATGTTAGTGTTTTGTATAGATGCAGCTTCGTGCGTGGGGCCGCACTTTTAAATCGCCAAAGACAATGTAAGGTTTTTCTTGCCAAAGCGGCTTTTGAATTAATATGCACGTGAAATCGAAAGTAGGTGTCAAAGGTTAAACCAAGGACGGCACAGGTGGATGTGATTTGGAGAGGTGCTTGTAGTCTATCGAAAGTGTTGAGGTAAATGTTGTCATAGGGAGTAAGTTTTCGTGGCCTTAAAAGGAGAACTTTTGTTTTTCTCGCGTTAGTCTTGATACGCCATCGATGCTCCCATCTCGAGACATTGTCGAGTTCGTTATTGATGCGCTGAACGACACCTGAAAGCGCATCGTGTCGAGCTAAGTGCATACAATCGTCTGCATAGAGGATAGTGGGTGAGTCTGTGTGTATGGGGTCTGGAAGGTCGTTTGTGTATAGTGTATAGAATGTTGGGCTAAGTGTGCTGCCCTGAGGAACTCCAGCGTGCATGGAAATAGTGCCTGAAATTTTGCTTTGAAATTTTAGCTTTAATCTGCGGTTATCAAGAAAGTTGCAGAGCAATTTTTTAATTAGAGGAGGAAAATTGAATTTTGTGCACAGCTTGTACTTCAGGCCAGCATGCCAGACCGTGTCAAAGGCTCGCTCAACATCTTTTGTGACAAGGACAGTCTTTAGTCGTCGGTCTTTGTTGTTGTTTATGTAGTTTGTGATGATGTTGAGTGCGTCTTGCGTCATGCGATGCGAGCGGAAGCCGAATTGTTTGTGAGATAGAAGGTTATGGTCTTCGAGATACCACCTTAGTCGAGTGTTTATGATTTTTTCGAAAAGTTTGCCTAATGTCTCGAGTAGACTAATGGGGCGGTAACTCTTGGTGTCAGTCAGGTCCTTTTGTGGCTTAGGGATGAGGGGCACCATAGCAGTTTTAAAGGGAATGGGAAAATAGCCGGAAGCGAGAGAGGCATTGTAAAGGTGAGTCATAGCTTGTATAAGATTGTCGGGAAGGTGAATAAGAGCGTCGCGTCCGATCTGTGAGGAGCCTGGAGCCTTACGAGGCAACCTCTTTATATTTTCTTTTACTTGCTCACACGAGATGGGGGCTGTGAGTTCGCAGGTGTCGTCCAACCTATCCATACGGATAATTGGCTCTGGGTTAGTTTCTACCCTGTCCTCTTGACTCCAGGTGTCAATTTCATGAATATTATGAGTGAACAGGGGGTGAGGAGGGTGAGGGTAGAAAACTTTTGCCCAGTGTTCTTCAAAAAAAATTAATAACATCTACGGGATTTGAGACTTTAACGTTATTATGAATGAGGTGGGAGAAAGTAAGGATCGTCTTTCTTAGTTTAGTATTGGTGATGTGCAAATTTTAATGATGACGGGTATGCGGTCTGAACCAACGTTCGGACCTGGTTGTAGGTGTGTGTGGTAGGCAAGAGCTGCCCTGTTCCCGAAGACGAGATCAGGGTCGCCCTTTCCTCTCGGTGTGTATGAGGTGAAGAAGTCTGGTCCTATGTAGTGGTCTTTTTGTTTCAAAGATAGAAAGGAGTTGCCTACCATGTGCATTAGTACTGCTGTGGTGTAATGTTGCGTGGTTAGTGTTCATATCTCCGACAAAGAAGACTGGGAGGTTTGTATAGTTAAATCATTTATTAAAGTCAGCAAGTGGTAAATTTGTGTTAGGTTTTATATAGGCAGTGGAAAGGATAATGGGCCCTGTGGGTTGCAAAACGAGGTGTCTTTGTTCTGTGGAGCAATGAGGTTGTGAGTTATTTTTTGGCACCTCAGTTGCTGTGGTTTCAGGTGTTGTGGCGTAATCTGTTATATATAAATTGTCGTCTTCGAAGATCTCCTCCAGGACAACAATGCTGGGGAAACCGTTTTTGGGTAACATGATGGGGACAACGTTTGCGAATTTCTTTGCTTTGTATTTAACAGCGATAATTGCTACGTGTAATATGGCTTGTATCTTCGGGTTTGTGTTTGGTGTGAAGGTGTTGGTTTGGGGAGGTGGAAGCAGAGTTGTCCGGGAGGTAGATGCAGGTCGTCTGGGTGTACTAGTCTGGGATGGTCGAGTGGCTGCTGTTGTTGCATAAGGCTGCGTTTACATAGAACTATACGGTATACGGTATACGATATTCGCTATTCGGTATACGCTATACGCTATACTCTATACGGACACGGCGGGTTACATAGGGCTGCACACGTACATTATACTTCCAGTCGGATGCCGTCAACATGGATTCTTCAGACGAAGAAGATGTGGCTCTCTTTATACTGATGGAGGCTGAGGAGAGACATGGGAAGAAAAGAAAAACATGGGTACGACAGCACTTCCAAATGAGACCTGAGTTTGGGGAGTTCCACACCACATTTCAGAACCTGATCGATCATCCTGATGAGACGGTGTTTTTCAACTACATGCGGATGTCATACAACAGCTACAAAATCTTGAAAAACCTAATTTTACCCCACATCAGTCCCATTGGATCAAACTGGAGGAAACCAGTATCAGGAGAAGAAAAGCTGGTTTTGACCATTAGGTAAGTGAAACAGCTATCAATTGAGGGGGGGAACACAAAATTTTCATAGCCCACATTACAGTATTTTCAGCCTGCATACCACACAACATTATAACTTGTGTCACCATCCCCAGTATGTGAATGCAAAATCGACCAAACTCCATTTCTTGGCCAAATTGAGCTAAATATGGTGAATTGTAGTTGCTACATGTAGGCCTAAACTTTTTCTGTGTAAATGTGTATATATCATTATATCAATATCATTATCCACTTCACACGCACACATACATGCCCACACACAAGCTCAAACATAAAATCAACCAAAAAAGGTTAGTATATAATAAAACAATAAATTGTGATGACGCAAAGCAGAGACAATGTATAGATACATTAATACAAAAATAATCCTCATGGGATTATAGAATTAACTCTACTTGAAAGTAACAGGAATTTTATGGTACATACCCACACACAAGCTCAAACATATAAAATCAACCAAAACAGGTTTGCATAAAAGTAAACCATAAATTGTGATGCTGCAAAGCAGAAACAATGTTTTTTTTTTTTAACATAGATACATTAATACAAAGTTAATCCTCCTATGATTATAAAATTAATTATACTTGAACGTAACAGGAATTTTATGGTAGCAACAAATAAACATAACTACAATTATATTTTGGTGTAGTGTTGGGCATCATGATAAAAAATAATGTAATTAAACAAATAAAAAAAAAATATATAGATTTACACAAAATGACCCCCAGTGGAGTTGCGAGGTTTTTTTGTATGTACTTACCTCATAATTTTCTTGTAATAAAAATGGTACAGAACAATGTTATGGGAATTAATAATAAGATTGCTGGGATGATACTGAAGGATGCACAAATGTAGTGTACATGGGATCGGACGTTGATGATGTGGGTGATGGTGTAGTGGACGTTGATGTTGACCATGTTCCTTGGGTTATGGGGCAGCTGTCATTCAAGCGTTTTGGGTCAGTATCATGGGGACGGGAACGTTTGAGACAGTTCAGAACTTCTATTTGGAAGTTCAAAAAACAATCATCTGTCATTTCAACAACCTGTGGCATTATTGATTCAAAGAACTTGAGTCGAGGAGATTTATGTTTGTCTTCCATACGCTGTGTCATGAGTTTGTATAATCCATCTCGTGCGGCATCATGCGTATCATCACTCGCCTTCCTTTTTGAAGACGTAGTTTTCAAATTGGATTTTTGCACAATGGATTTCACTGACATTGATGGAGGTAAATTGTTCTCGTCACCATTGCCGGTGTTGCAAATTCCCGACTCAGATATGGCCTGTTCCAATACCTCACTATTTAAATTCTCATCATCTAGGCAGACTTCTGTCTGCTCTAAATTGGATGTAGTGTTCCTTTTCTCTTTGACGGCTTTCAGAAAACTCATGGATGTTTCGAACTTCCAAGGCTTATCGTCACTTTGCCCACTACCAGATTTCTTCTTTTTTCTTCGACTCAAGGCACTGTTGAAAGCTCGGTTCAGGCCCTTCCAAGTTTCTTTCGCAGTGACCCCTGAAACAAAAAGAAAAGATACTTTACAAATAGAAACATAGAAATGTAATTTTTTCAAATTTTTCGTTTTTGTGTTTGTCATTTTAACAATTCATCTAAGGATGTCATTTAAAAGCTTTTTTTTTTTTTTTTTTTTTTTTGCAGACATCTTGCCATGGGATCCTCGTTTGCATCGATGTCAACACCGTTTCACATGGCACAATGTACGATAGCCAGACATGTGTTTGAAACCTGTGGTAAAGTGTGGACTGTACTTCAGCCTCTCGAGATGCCCAAACCGTCTGAGGATGACTGGATTCAAATGGCGAAACGTTTCGGTGACTTATGGGATTACCCTTTTGCAATAGGTGCCCTTGATGGCAAACACATTGCTCTTGTGAATTCAGGAAACAGTGGTTCATTGTACTACAATTACAAAGGTTTTCCTAGTATTGTACTTATGGCGTTAAGTGATGCAGATTCCTGTTTTACCTTAGTTGATTGTGGTCAATATGGAAGGGTATCTGATGCAGGCGTCTTCCAAAATTCAGTGATATATGATCTTTTGGAAAGGAATCAGCTTAATATTCCAAAGGCATATTTGAAAATTTGCACATCAAATGAACAGATTCCATTCATGATTGTTGGGGATGAACATTCCCATTGAAGACGTATTTGATGCGCCCTTTTGCAGCCCGTACGCTGAATGATGACAGACGTATCTATAACTATAGGCATTCAAGAGCCCGACGTACTGTTAAATGCGCTTTCGGCATTTTGGCAAAAAAAATTGAAATGTTTCAACGCTCAATGCGCCTTCAGCCGGACAAAACAGTCTTAGTTACGAATGCAGGCACAGTTCTTCACAACTTTGTTAGAAGACGGGATGGCCACATGAAAGATCGCACATCATCTGTGCAGTATGAAACATACCAGGATGCAGGAGATGGTATCCAGAATCTCCAACCACTTCATGGCACAAGGTTTGCTGAGGACGCAGTTGGCCTGAGAGATGCTATCACTGAATTTTTCTGTGATCCGCAGGGGAGTGTGGAATGGCAACATGAATATGTATTTAGAAATGTACTAGAACGCCCCCAGGAAGACTAATATCAATTTCAGTATCACATACCTTGATTGGGGGGCGGAATATGTTGATCAAGCTTGGCCCATGCCTGCTGTCGTTGGTCCTTGTCTTTATAATCATCATGTAGTGGATTCCACAGCAGGGGCATCTCTCTAACTTTTTCTATTAACATGTACTTGTACTCATCCATGGCATTCTGTTATGGAAAATAATTTTGTTGATAAAGCATAATAAGGAGTAGGAGCTACTTAAGTTTGCTGAGCTAGGCCTACCATCCTCTCATTAGACAGAGGCAAAACTAAAAGAAATGCAGATACATTCATTCATTACCTAATATTTATGTTATTTTTTTTTTTCGATTTAGTCATCAGGACTTGAGTGCATGTTTCGTATCTGAATTATAAATATATGATTCATATTCGAAAATAAACTTGTATTTTTTTTCCCAACAAGCTATACCAGGTAAGAAAAGGCAGGGTTTGATCAAATACAAAAGTTTTACAATTGAAATATATACAAATACAAATACTTTAGTTTGGGCTTCATATACAACAAATAAAAATACCTTCATTCTTAAATCTAAAAATACAATTGCTTATACAGATACTTCTATATCTAAATCTAAAAATACAATGCAAATAAAAAATAACTGAATCAGGAAATGCAAATAAAAGTACTCGTATTTCATACTTCTAAGCTATTAAACAATCATAAAATATGCAATGATGTTACTCACAGAAGTTATCCTCTTCTACACCTTCGGGTGGTCAGACTCAGTTCAGTCAATAAACTGAAAGTACCAGACTCACGCAAAAGCGACAGCGATTGTGACTGGGATTGAGACGTGGATGATACTCGTACGCGACGTGTACAGATCCTCTGTGTCCATCCTTTCTTTCTCTCTCTCTCTCTCTCTCTCTCTCTCTCTCTCTCTCTCTCTCTCTCTCTCTCTCTCTCTCTCCTCAAATTATTTAACTCTAAATAATAAATATAAATACAAATAGGCTACGAAATACTTTTTTTAATGCTAAAATGCAAATTGTGCATGTGCTTCGAAATTCCGCTG
>NC_061831.1:29334618-29412118 GCF_019202785.1 Penaeus chinensis
GTCTGATCTTAAAGTGGACAGCAGTGATTAGGGATATGTTATCTATTACTAACTCTTGCTGCAGAACATGGATAGCAGAGAGGGAGTCTGTTAGTATGTGTACATGCTTTTCTTCAAGAAGAAGGGCGTGGGTCAGAGCAGCTTGGATGGCATACAGCTCAGCTTGGAGGGAGGAAAAACCGTCGCTAATCCTGCTGCTGAATATATGATCTTTGTAAAGAAAACCAGAGCCTGCTCTGTTGGATTGCATGTCCACTGATCCATCAGTGTATATGACAGCGAGATCATGTTGCTGTTCAAGGTAGTTGACTTGGCATTCAAGATTTCTGATGTCTGTGGGAGAGGCTAGTGCTTTAGATCTTGGAAGGCTATTTGTGATGAAAATGGCTTCCGGAGATTCCCAGGGATTTGGTGAGGTATAGGCGTGGTGTGGTTTGTCGACTCCTCTTTCTTTGATGACTTGTAGGAAGTTCAGAGATCAAGGAATCAAAGAATTCACTGTGCCATGGCATATTGTAGAGAGGAAAGTTCTGTGGGTCTGAGTCTGTATCTGACGTGTATGTTCTAGAGGTACACTTTTCGGCATAATTAGCAACCATGAGCTTTATCCTAGTTTTAAGGGAAACAAGATTGGTTTCTTGCCTGAGATTATCAATACGAGTCCATCGTGGGGCGCCGAGGATAACCCTCATGCACTTGTTTTGTATTGTCTCAAGGGATGAAATTTGAGCTGGAGAGAGGTTGTGCAGGGATATTGCACTATAATCAATGATAGAGCGGATTGCGTGGATGTAAAAGGTATGGAGAACTTGATAGCCTGCGCCTATGTCTGTGCCTGAGAGTCTTCCAAGCACGTTGATTCTAGACTTCGTTCTTTGTAAGACATGGCGTAAATGATCAGAGGAATCGCATTTGCTGTTGAAAATGTTTACCAAACATTTGTATTGTGTGTCCCATTCAATTCTTTGGGTACGAATGTATAGGTGTTGGTTAGGAATATAACGCCTTAATTGCATTGCTTTTGTTTTGTCTGTGTTGATTTTAAGGCCTAGTTCCTTGCATTTTGTGGCTAAGAGATCGAGGGAACATTGGGCGTTGATAAGTCTGGCATTACCTGTAGTAATTAGTTGAATGTCATTGAGTTTGTATGGAGAGTAACTCTGCAATTATTATGTTAAATAGGAACGGACTTAAGATGCCATCCTGAGGTGTACCATTCTCAAATTGCATAAAGCTAGATAAGTGTCCTTGGAACCTGACTCGGGCTTTTCTTTCAAAGAGGTAGTCATTGCACCATTTAAGTATCTTTCCTGTTATTCCTCTTGAGGCAAGAGTGCTGATGATGGCTTCCCTGTTTGCAAGCTCAAAGACCTTTTCAAGGTCGATATATACGATGATGGAATCCTTACCATCTGTGAGGCTGTGTATTGTGGCAAGATTGTCTCTGGTTCCAAACCCTTTTACAGTAGGGAAAAGAGTGTTTGTGAGGGCGGGGAATCAAGAATCTCAGCCTTCTTAAGATGGCCTTTTCCATGGTCTTGCTGAGGCAGGAAAGGAGAGATATTGGACAGAAAGCTTTTTCAACTCCTGCTTGAATATCAGAAACTTTCCAAGCTTTAGGAAGGAGGCCGGCTTCTGATGATTTGCTGAATAGAAGCAGCAATATTTGTGTAGCTTGAGGACCGAGATGTCTAATCATGGAGTAAGATATCTTATCTATCCCTGGAGCGGTGTCTTTACCTGAAACTTGATTTATTGCTAATGTGATATTCTCAAGTCTTTCAGGGTTTAAAGACGTGAGTTGTGCTACGGTCGAAGTAGAAAGCATGTTCGAATCACCTCTTTCTTTGAAAGTTTTGATCAGGTCAGCAATTTCTTGTGCATGAGGATGGCATGGCTGTTTCTTATATTCACCTGCAGCAATAATGATCTTCCACAAATCTTGAAGAGATGTGTAGGCATTGATGGATTCGCACCATTGTAGCCAGGCTTTGTACCTGATTTCGCGAATTTCTGCTTTTATTAATCGTATGGCAGCTCTATAATTTTCAAGCAGGGTGGGAGAAGGATGTTGCTTGGGAGCTTTCCTGAGTTGTAGAAGATGCTCTATATCTCTAATTCTTTATTGTGGAACCACTTATTTTTCCGTGTATATGGGATTGATGTGATGACTGGTATTGAAACAGTGGCAGCGTCGTGAATGGATTTTACTATATCTGCTTCTAGAGAATCTAGATCTTCAGCTGGAGTGTAAGTGGAAAACCATTCATCAATTGATTCTTTGAATTGCTGCCAGTTAGCACGCTTGAGCTTCCATCTTGGGATGAGAGGAGGTGGCTGTAGACGAGGTATATCTATTGTAGTTATGGTGGCGAAGTGATCGGAGGCAAGGAAGGGATGAGAATCCCATGAAGCAGTTGGGAGAATATCTGAGGTAAGGAAAGTGAGGTCAAGGACTCCTCCCCTAATATGGGTCTGAGTCTTTGAGTTGAGCAGAGATACATTCGGGAACTGTGGAGCAAGTGAGCTAGGTATTGTCCTGTTCTGCATGTTCTGTTCACAGAGTTAAAGGTTGGATCATTCCAGATAATGTGATGGGCATTGAAATATCCGCATAAAACTGAGGGAGCATTTTCAACAGCTGGAAATTATGATATTTTTTTAGCTGGCACTATCTCATATTTAATAATGATGGAAATACCGCGGTTTAGTCCAGTGGTATGATATTTATGAAAGGCTGTGTAGGAGCAGAGGGATATATGAGATTTAAGTGGAGATCCATCTGAGGTAATCAAGATGGCTGATTTTTCATATGTGAGATTCCATTGTTTTCAGTTGAGTTGTAGTCGATGTTTACCTCTTCATGGTCTATGTTTGAGACTATAGAAGATTTTTAACTTCCTGAGGATGGGTTTTGGACGCGTCTGCATCTGGTTCTTTTGTATCTCCTTGTTAATGGTGGAGATCTGAGATGTGGCTGATTTGTTTGGTGCACTGTTTTCCTTGATGGGGCCAGCCAATGTGGAGGTGATTGCAGTGCGATCATACGACTTTTCCGCTTCCAAGGGAGAAGAATTTGAGCTGCTTGTCTTCGGAATATTTCCCGTTTGAGGATCACCTGTATGGGAAGGCATGTTGGTAGCTTTTGCTAATATTTGAGTTGCGGCCTGTTGAATTATGTTATGGTTGCCTTGTTTGCCCATGAGAGACAAACCTATTTGAATAAAATAGGCCAGAAGGGTTGCTTCTTTTCCTGCCTGATTGTCCACAGTTAAAGCAAGGGACGGTTGAAGAGTTGAGAGGCTGGTCAATCACAGCCACTTTTGAAGGGGGATGATCTGTCGTAATTTGTGAACTAGGCTGGTTGATTGTAAGAGAAGCCTCCTTAAAAAGGTGAAAAACATCATTTGACGGGGTATTCATCTGTGTGGAACTTCCCCATGTGTGAAGCTTCCTTTTGAAGATATGGGGTTCATTTCCCTGTTTAGCAGCGAAAACTGTAGGTAGTTTCAGCCTGCTGATTCTCTCGGCACATGCTAGGTTCCATGCGTGGTGTCCTTCTCCACAATTTGGACATTTGGCAGGAGGTTTATCTCCATTCTTTAGTTTTTTCCATGCAGATGTCAGTGGCAGGGTTTCCTGAACAAATGCCACATTTTGGTTTGGCCTTACACTTTGAATAGTGGTGGTCGAACTTTTGGCGTTTGGTGCATCTCAGCAGATCAGGGTAGTAGGCTCTTAGGAAGAAAGTGCCCAGGATGATCTCTTGGATTGGATTCCCTAAGATAGTGACTAGTACTTGCCTAGTCTCTTCTTTGGTAGGCCTGAATTTAAATCGGGAGGCTGTCTGAATTAGTCTATCCATGGGAAACCCATGAGGGAAGCCTTCTAAAACCATTTTGGTTCGTTTTCGAGAGGGGCTGTAGGGGAGGAGATTGATACTCTTTACCGAGTTAAGAATGAAGGTGCTTGCTAAGATGTGAAAGGTTTCCTCATTCTTAGCTTGCAGAATGAAATCCCCTTGCTGTGTTAACTTGGAGGAAACCTGTAAGGCTGGGTTCTCCTTTTCAAGGGCCAGGAGAGCTTCAATTGAGGTGGAGAAATCTGAAGGAGTGATGACAAATCTCTGTGTCATATCTGGAGGCGTGATAGGGATCTCGGTTATTTGATCCGTGGAGCTATCCTCAGTGTGTTTGGATGTGTCTATAGAGACATCTTTGTCCGCAGGAGGGGCTCATGTAGAAGCACTCCTTGCTTGTACAAAGAGAGTGACTACAATAGCAAATAGATAACTCAAAGTGTCATTGAGCCACCTTGGTCTGCCGGGGCCTCAATCGCGTCGCAAAATCCCTTTGATAATAGTGCTCTCGATTAACGTAAATGTTGAGTAAATTAACCCTGTCACTGCCCTCAGCGGTTTCTCTTTCTTTTTGATCATTGACGGTGAAAGAGAATAAAACACCTCTCCTCAGACCCGCAGCACTCTCTAGCACAGGGAAACCTGTATAGTGAGGTCTAGCAGTCTGAGGTGACATTTAGGTGTGCTCTCTCTCCTACTAAACTTCTTCCCTTTCTTGTGGCCATCTGGACCTGTATAAATCCCCCTGGGATTTTTGTCGTCTGGGTGGTGCGCTTTATAGCAGCCCCGGCCCTAACCGACGGGACGCCCTCGCCAAGGCTCTCTTCGAAGCCAACATCTGAGTATTTCGGTACTACCAGATCCATGAAGGATATCTAGCTCTCATTGACGATAACGACCATGCCCAAAGAATCTTTTCCTCCTCAACAGTCGATATGCTTAAGAACGTGAGGTTCACTCCTGTGCTCATATTTGATATAAAGGCCAAGCTCACGTTGGTATTTAAGAAACTGGACAGACACGTGGTCAGTGAACCTGAGTCAGCCATTGCCGACGAAATCATGGCAGCTGCTCCCGACTCCCAGGTCGAGAACGTGTTTGTCATGTAGACCTCTTACTTCATTAAAGTCCCTTTCTTAGATAACCAGGCTGCCAAGAATATTAAAGAAAAGGGTATTTACCTTTTCAATCTCTTTGTTGCTCCATGGCAGATAGAGTTTGAGTGCTTCACGCCATTCAGGCAGTGTATGAACTGTTACGGCTATGGACACCTGAAAAGCCAATGCAAGGAGACAAAGAGTGCCAGGTGCTCTGAATGCGGTTCCCACACACATTCATACAGGGACTGTAAAAGTAACTTAAAAAAAATGCCTCAACTGCGGTCGTGCACCTTTGCCAACAGCTGCCCTGTACGAAAAGAGGGAATGAAAACGTCCCACCAGATGGAAAAAGAAAGAGAGAAAGAGAAAGAAGCTAGGCCTCTTAAGGTAGTGGCGCAAGAGACAGTTCAAGCAACCAGCAATGCTTGGAAACCCCTAATTAACCAAGTTCGCCAGGACATTATAACCAGCTCCACCAAGTCTGAACCTGCCATTCACTTAGCCCTTCAAAACGATCTCTCCAAAGAGATCATGATAGTTCTCCTGCATGCACATCTGCAGAACCTCATTGCCCCTGAGAAGGGCTTCAGGCACCATGCCAAAGAGGCCCTAGTAAAGAACAACCTTCCTGAGCTTGAATTGTGGGAAGCCGACTCCTGGGGCATTTTAAATGTCATTGGGCCCCCTGCCAAATCTCAAAATACTGCCTCCATTGCCATAGGGGAGTTATCACATGATGCCTTGGAAAAGCAACTAATGAAGATCCCCCCCAGATCTCCCAACCACCCCTGTGACAGTTCCTAAACCTGACACCTCGGTCAGACCAAAGGAGCAACGCCAGAAAAGGCCACCTCACCCCCCGCCCCCAGGGATGTCCCTCACACCTCCCCTGACCCACCACCACCATCCCCGGTCATAAAAACATCTAAGAGCTGTCACAAAGATGATGAAGGATGGGACCGCCTCATGGACGGCACTGTAGTGGACCCCTCTTTTTATGGCATACGACTGTTTGCAGAAAACCCCCCAAAATACACTTTCTCTGGAAGAGAGGAAATTGGGCAAGAAATTATAAAGAACCGTATCAAGTGGCTCATGACCAAAGCAGAGCAATATAACATGGTTATAGCTCAAAAAATACATGCACACCTCTTGGAAGGTAACATACGCATTGACAACACCATGATCGAACACTACGATAACATTCGCAAAATACCCAACGAACACCTCATAGATGACACATCATAAAACAAGTAACACAACATGGTACTTAACACACTACACTCACGCCTTACCATCATACAACATAACGTCTTACACTGGAAAACACATCCAACACAAAATCATCAACAACTTCCACTCAGACCTCTTGGCAGTCGAAATAAACACACCACAAAGACCCATCATACTGGCAACACTATACCATACGTAGACCATACATACCAGAACCCGACATCCTGCAGCTCCTGAGGCATAACAAACCAATATATATATATATATATATATATATATATATATATATATATATATATATATATATATATATATATCATGGGAGACCTTAATGCAAACCACCCACTATTTGGCTACAATCACGCTAACAACATAGGCAGAGGCCTTGCCTCATACATACAACAAGGCAGAATCACACACCTCGGTCCACATACACCAACACAGCAACACCTGACATAGTCCTTGCAAACCACAGAGCACACCTACACCACCATATAAAAACAGACGATATCACATCCAGCGACCACCTCCCGGTCATCCTAACACTGTCAACAAACCCTATTATGATCCCAACACAACCCCGAGAATCTCTCTAACATGCAAACTGGGAGGGCTTCAAACAAGCACTCGAAAACACACAAGTAGTTGATCTCGAGGGTCAACCTACACACACAATAAACACCCACCTTGAACAGTGGTACATAGACATACAGATGGCCCAGCAGGCCAACATTCCCCAAACAACATACAAAACAATCCCTCACTACAGAGAAACACATCGTCTAAAACTGCTTAAAATACAATACAGGCACTTACACGACCTTTTAATATCACGGGGCTGGGACGCACAACTACGCACACAATACAGAGAACTCCGAACGCAAATAACACACGAAATTAAAGTAATGGACAAACAACACTGGGAATCACTAGAACCAAAACACCAATGACCCCAAGAAATTTTGGAGCTCCTTCAAAATGCTCATGGAGTCGAATAAACAGACCACTACATACCTGTACAATACACACAGACAGAAGGTTGACTCGATGGAGATGGAACTTTTCCACAGGGAATTCTGGCAACAGAATTTCCAAATCTCCCCCACCGAGAACGCCCGATTCGACCACACCACAGAGACTGAGGTAACACACTATCTACACCAACACAGAAACACAGTTCTCCCAGAAAAGAGCATTGGACTAAACAATCTCATAGAGGACAGTCCCCTCTCCACACCTATCACGCCAGAAGAAATAATTAACACCATCAAAAACACCAAAAACACAACACCAGGAGCAAGCAACATAAACAAAACAATCATAGAACATCTGCCACCCATAATGATCCGCACCCTCATTCCGAAATCGGGGAAGTCAGCACATGAGGTGGAGAATTACCGCCCCATTTTACTGCTAGAAGCTCCCGGGAAACTGCTAGAGAGGCTATTAACATGCAGACTCATCACACACCTGGAAAACAACAACAACCACAACAATAGGCAATATGGCTTTCGACCACACAGGGAGACCGAGAGCGCTATCGCCCTCGCCTACGAGGAGATTGCTCTCGGTCTCGCTAACAAGCACCAGATCAACATTATACTACGAGACGTCAGCAAGGCCTTTGATAAGGTCTGGCATGACGGTCTCAAATACAAATTAACACAACTACAACTCCATACACATCTCACACGCCTCCTCTGCAGCTTCCTGGACCACAGGACTGCCACAATACGCCTGGGCTCACACCTGGGCGCCCCCCTCCACCTCAGAAGTGGAGTAGCACATGGAAGTGTTCTTTCACCAACCCTGTATATCCTGTATACAGCCAATCTGCCACAACCTACACCTTACATCAACCATATTTCTTATACAGACGATATCACACAGATAATCTCACACCCCTCTAAATCACAACACATCATGAAACGAACAACAGAAAGAGCTATACAGAACATTAACACCTTTGAGCACCATTGGAAAATACAGACAAACATAAACAAATTCAAACTCATACCCATAGCACGTAGAAATTCACAACCAATCACAGACAACAACACCAACATCCCATACACAAACAGAGGAAACATTCTTGGCTTTCACTTCACAACCACAGGCTTCATATCACACGTCACACAACGAATCGCACAAGCACGCACAACACTCACCAAACTCAGACGCTTCTCATGCTGCACACCACAAACAAAGTTCAGACTCTACAAAACAATTGTCAGACCTATTCTTGAATACACCTGTCCCACTGGTTGCAATATCTAAATCACAAAAACTCGAAATGCAATCAGTAAAGAACAAAGCACTCCTCTGGGTACACGGCGCAACCATACTAGACTTAATTCCTTCAGAAACACTACACAGAACATACAGCATAGAAACACTTAATACACGCATACACAGCCGAGTGAAAAACACCTGGGCCCGACTATGCGAACAAGATGACGAACACGTCAATAACATCATAGACAAACACACAAACGCATCACAAACCACACTTGGTGGCCCAGAACATTAACACTCATACAAAACATAACACTTCCCCCCATGTACGGACCCATATAACACTTGAGCTATAACCGTCCCGCCATATTCCCTGTTTAGGGCTATAGAAAAAAAAAAAAAAAAAAAAAAAAAAACAGAAGCCACCCTCAGAATCCCCAAAGGAGTGGCTAATCAACGCCGCACAGCACTTAAAACATTAATAATAAAGTGAGCACTATCGGCTCTGCCAGCTCCCGTGCGTGCGGTGCAGATCAGCCAATCACGGGGGAGAGAGGGCTGATCACCTTGACGCCTCTCGAAGGTATAAATTCGGCAGCGCTGATACCACGGCTCGGACCCAACATCCTCTATTCTTACCCAACCATCCCACTGGTTTCGGTTTCCGCCGCGTGACACTTGCTGCTAGTACTCGTGCCAGGACCATAAATCCTTTGTCGCAAGGATTTATGCGAGCCGAGGAAAGAAATGTCACGACCAGTGGTGTTAACCAAATCGTGATGTGGCCGCCAGGGCCGTGCCTTTCCGTAAGTCCCGCGGCCGACGAAGGGAAACCTTCTGTCGACACATGCGGGAAAGGCCAGCCCCTGATTAGCGACCACCTCCGAGCTTTAACCCGCTTCAACAGAAAAGGTTAGCCGAGGGATAGCCCTGGAGCCATGGCTGATGAGGCCGTGCCCAGAGCACACCACAGATGGCGCTTAATCTGTAAACTTTTTTTCCCATCCTCCCAGGTTAGCCGAGAATCCCTCTGTTGTTTGGTATAACGGGGCCCCGGGCGCGCCACGGACCCATTTCCCACGAGCACGCCGCGAGCGCACGACCTTCAGTGCAGGCTCAGTCTCAAGGTCGCAGCGTACTCGCACCCTACGCACCGAGAGGTGGCCGGCCGCCTTCTCGCGCAGCCTCGTGTGGCGGAGGGGAAGCACCGCGCGCCCGAGTGCACACGCACCGAACACAGAGAGATTCCAGATGGCGCTGGGCCACCCTTACCTTTTCTATCTCCCAGTCTTCCTTCCCACGGTTCTTCTCAAACTTTTCCAACTTTTTTCTTCAGCCACGGCTCGTCACTTTGCCCGCCTCGGCCCGCCTAGTGGGCGTGGGGGGAGCGCTGCCGAGCTATAAATGGAGAGATTTCAAGGACTGAAAATCTTACAAACTTACTACGGACTCTGACTCGATTGCCTGTGATTATAGGAGTGCGGGCATTTTACCAGTAGGTTACAAACTGGGGAGTTTAGGTAGCATTCCAAGCATTCTCTAATGGGGATTGATTGATTATTTAAAATTATCTGCCGCGTCAACAGCTAAGGTCAATAGCGGCGAACACCTTGTTAGACTGAAAAAATATTAAAATATTTAAAACGTTAAAACTCTGTCAATAAATGTCATAAATAACAATAGATATTATATTAAAAATCGAAGCATAAATATTATGCTCTAAATGTCTAAAAAACTATTGCATAAACATTATGCATAACTAAATTTTATTGAAAATATTAGTTTCCCTAAGGAAACTAATAAGACCTTCTATGCCACAGTCCTCCCCCAATACATTTTTTAGTGTATATGGGGGAGACAAGTACTTTCCTCTTTGGTCTGAGAATGTTGCCCATCTTTCCATTACATGTGCGACCGTTAATGGCTCTTGGCATTCCTCACAGCGTGCTTCACTTTTAGCCATCATCGGCCCATGAGTCAGTCTTTTGTGCCCGATTCTCAGCCTTGTTATTATAACTTCTACTTGTCGGTTAGGGTGGATGCTGGTCACCCAACTGCCAAGGTCATCTCTAATCTCTCGCAGTTTATTTCTAGAGGTATGCCTCCATTGTTCCCTCCATTTATCACGAAGACAACTCCTGATGCTGGGTTTCAAGTCAGTGTGTGGGAGAGGAAAACGAGCATCACAAGGCTGAGTTGCAGCTGCCTTGGCCTTCTGATCAGATCGTTCATTCCCACTGATACCAACATGTGCTGGCACCCAACACAGAGTTATCTTCTTTACGTGCTGACATCAGTGCAAGCCAATCTTGAACCTCCCTCACCACTGGATGTGATGAGTTTAAGCTCTTGATTGCTTGCAGGGCACTACGAGAGTCACAATATATTACAACGGAATGGTTTGTAAGATCTCTAGTCATCTTGACTGCTGCAAGGATGGCATGTAACTCTGCAGTGAAAATCGAGGCTGATCGAAAAAGACTGCCAGATACAGTCTTCTTTCTGCTCACTGCTGCAAAGCCCACACCATTTTCAGATTTCGAACCATCTGTATATATTGCATATGATCCTTGGTACTTAGAAGTGTGTTGAAGAAATGTCTCTCTGACTTCGGCTTCGGATCTCTCCCCTTTCCCGATTCCGACCAAATCGAGCTCGACTTGATTAGTCCAAGGGGGGACTTGGGAAATTCCAACAGCCAGAACCTTTGTGAGATTTAAATTAAGATCTTCCACCAGATTCCTCATTCTCCTACCATAGGATCGGCTATCCTCAAGGGGGTTGAAAACCAATCTGGATGTAGGAGATCCCGGAATCCTTTGTAGTCTCGTGTAGTAAATCAGGTTCATGTAGTTCCTGTGTAATGAAAGAGGTGGTTCTACACTCTCAGCATACAGGGACTCCACAGGTGAAGACCTGAAAGCCCCTATACAGATTCTCAGAGCTTCATTATGAACCGAGTCCAACATCCGGAGAACAGTGGCAGTTGCAGATGTTCGCTATCGGTCTCGTGGTCATATTTAGCCTTAGATGGAGTTTACCACCTGCTTTAGGTTGCGGTTTCAGGCAACCCGACTCTAAGGAGAGGCCCGTTCCGCACTCCCGAAACCCCCCTCCCCGCGAACGAGGAGGAGGAAGTCCCTTTCCGCCACACGGGCCTGACACCCTCCCTGGGTATGAGAGTCATTCATGAACAACTTAGGCGGCTCGGGAGCGCGTGCAGGACCTCTCCCGAACGCAGCACCCCTCGAGCCCCCCGCGAAGGGGACGCGAGGCTTTGCGCTGGGCTCTTCCCGTTTCGGTCGCACTTACTCAGGGAATCCCGGTTGGTTTCTTTTCCTCCGCTGATTAATATGCTTAAATTAGGCGGGTCATCTCCCTCCACTCGAGGTCGACGTACAGCGGCGCCAGAGCGCTGCTGTCGTCCTGCTTGGTTGCTTAGCTTGCTTGCTTGCTTGCTTGCTTTGCATGGGATCAAGTTTCGCTCCTCTGCGGAATTTTTCTCTCATTCCTTTTCTTTGGCTTTCTCTCGCAAGCGCTTTGCCGCGCCGCCCTGCTCTGCCGCGAAACCTTTTCACATTATTGCTACTACTGCTGATTATTCGGCTGACGTAGTAGTAGTAGTAGCAGTGACTCTTGCGCCCGCTTCCTCTCTCTGCCCGTCGACCTCGTCCCCCTAATGTTCTTCCTCCTCGCCTTCGACACAGGAGGAGGGTTGGGCCCACCGAGGCCCTTTCCCTTGGCGGAAGAACTGGAAGAGAAGAAGACTATGGTGTGGCTGAGTGAGTCGGCGTTAGCAAGAGCAGGCTTCGTGGCGCGGAGAGGCCCCACCTACGCGATCTCGCGATTCGAGGGTGTGCGCCCTTGCCCCTTCCAGCACGCCCGGATCGCCTGGAACCCCCACTATGGGTGGTGGGGGTCGGTCGGCAACCGGCCGGCTGGTTTTCTTCGGCTTTGGGAGAGCGCCTCTCCGGCTCTTTCGGAACATGCGCCTTTGGGCCAGTGGCAGGCAGGTCGGCGACGGTAGAGAGCGATCCCTCCACGTCTTGAGGGAACGTCCGGACGGGGAGAGAGTGGGGGGAGCGAGTTCCTGGAGTCGAAACCCGCATCGCCCGCCCTCTCTCTCACGGGTACCGGCGAACTCCCCAGGGCGGAATCGTCGGCGGCGCGAGAGCAAGAGCTCCCGCGCCGCCTCCTCCTCCGGCACGGTGGTCGAGAATCGGAGCCGGCCGGCTAAGCAGAAGCCGCCGGCCGGACCCCCAAAAAACCCAACCCCGTTGTGCTTTTGCGGAGCTCCCCCCTCCCTCGCGAGAGGGGGGGGCACCTACACGGCGCTGTTTCGCCTCACTCTCAAGAGATTCTCGTAGCGGCCTTCCCGGAGGACGGGCGGGGAGGAGGAGCAGGGAGGAGGGGCGGGAGGAAAATTTGAACCCATGGTATGTTGCCCATTGCACAACCTGATTTATTCAGTCTGCATGTGCCCTTGCACATCCTGTAAGCTTCCTCCTGAGCAGTAAAGTGTAAAGTCATCCACATACAAACTACATGAGACAGCACTTGGAACGACCTTTACGATGTCATTTATAGCAAAGGCAAACAGGGTCACACTTAAGACACTCCCTTGTGGGACCCCTTCTAGCTGGTCTTCCAGGTTAGAGAAGCTGTTTCCCACCCTCACTCTAAACTTCCTGTCAGCAAGGAAGCTTTGTATGAAGGTAGGCAATGCTCCTCTTAAACCAATGTCATACAGCTTCATGAGTATGCCATGCTTCCAAGTAGTATCATAAGCCTTTTCAAGGTCAAAGAAGACTGCTAACATATTACGTCGCTGTGCGAAGGAATTCTGTATAGCAGTTTCCATCCTTACAAGTGCATCTGTGGTCGATCTCAGTTTTCTAAACCCATATTGATATGGAGTCAGTACGTTTTCCTTTTCTAGCAGCCATGTCAACCTTAAGTTTACCATTTTCTCCATCAACTTGCAAATGCAGCTGGTAAGAGAAATTGGTCTGTAATTCCCTGGTATAGAAGCATCCTTGCCAGGTTTAGGGACAGGAATGATTATAGCTTCTTTCCATGTGGATGGCACTGTGCCCTCCCTATAGATCCTATTGAATAGATCCAACAGGAACGTTTGGGAACTCTCCGGTAAGTGAGATATCATTTGCTATGGAATATCGTCATTTCCTGGGGCAGTCTTACGGCAGAGCTGCAAAGCAGAGTCCATCTCCTTGCGCAAAAATGGAAAGTTGTATGGAAGTTCTGCTGAAGTGCGACACTGTGTGTCGTTCCTGTTCAGCCCGAAGAGTGGAGAATCGGTCAGTGTAAGAGATCTCTGCCATGGATTTTGCCAGCTCATTTGTAACATCTGTTTTGTCTGTCAGGATTATATCATCTATTTTCAGAGCAGGTGGTGATATGGATGTGCTCTTTCCAGCGATCTTACGCACCTTGTCCCATACCCATGCTAAGGGGGTCCCAGAGTTAATTAAGGAGACATATTGTCTCCATGATTTCCGCCTAGCCTCCTTTAGCACTCGCCTGGCCATGGCTTTTTGTACTGGATCAAGGTTATACGTTTGGGCGTCGTTTAAACTGCCTTAATGCAGCTTTTCTTGCTCTGACAGCTTGTTGGCATTCATCAGACCACCATGGTACTTGAGGTCGACGGTACTGCCCGCTACTTCTGGGAATTGATGCTTCTGCTGCAAGGTGAATTCGTAATGTGAAATGATTAACAATTCCTTGAACACACTGGAAATCATTCATAGATCCTTGCAATACTGCAGTTGATCTAAAAAGATTCCAGTCTGCATGTTCAAGTCGCCATCTCTGCACTTCATTGGCTGGAATACCATTCACCTTCTTCAAAAGTATTGGATAGTGGTCACTTCCATGTAAGTCTTCCATGAACCAATTGACAGGTCAATATTGGAGAATGTTCCAGTTTGAATTTGGAAATGTGTAGGTGCATCACTGTTCAGTAAAACTGCATCTACTCTTGAGAACAAGGACTCCAAGGCCCTTCCTCGAGGGTTACACAAAGTGTCTCCCCAGAGGTGATGCCGACCATTGAAGTCTCCCAAGAGTAGAAATGGATGAGGCAACTGCCCAAGTAAATCTTCCAAATCATCTATGTTGAGATTATGTGGAGGGAGGTAGATGGATGCAACAGTGTAAGGTCGTGTCAAGCCTATTCTCACAGCCTTCACCTGCAGTGTCGTCTGCAGGTGGATGGCCTGGAAGGGAGTATCCTGACGTACCATCACTGCTACTCCTCCACGAGGTCCATTATCAAAGGTCCCATAATGGGCTTGAACTTGGAATCCTCTCAGGGAAATTGGACGATTTTCCCTGATCATAATCTATTGTAGGCATACACAAACTGGATTACATGAAGCTATCAGATGTTGCAGTTCTTCCCATTTTGCATGAATTCCCTGACAATTCCATTGGATTAGGGTATCCAGTTCTTCAGGTTGACAAACTACTTCATAAGGTGTTTGGCAGCACCTGTGGTTAAGGCCCGCCCCACACCTTTAGGCTGTCCCTTTCCAGCATCTTGGGAGTACCTTTTGATGGGTTGTCTAACTGTGGAACTAGTTTCCACAGGCTTCCTTTGGAGAGACTCAGAATTTCTTTGCTTGGACAAAGAACGGACCTGAGCCTTCGGTTCAGGAGCATTCTGTCTAGCAGCAGAGGCCCCTGTGGATGTGGTAGCCTCAGGAGCCCTGCCTGGTGGCTCCAAAGACCCGACTCTATGAAGAGTCTTTTGAACAGGCTCAGGATTCCTCTGCCTGTGCAAATGGCGTACCTGAGCCTTTACTTCAGGGGGATTCTGCCTAGCAGCAAAGGCCCCCGTGGATGTGGTGGTAGCTGAAGCTGTCACCGTTGTGGCCTCTGAAGCCTTAACTGATGGCTTACTTTGGGAGGAGGAGTCTCCTCAATAGACCCTTCACTCCTACTCCGTTTCTGGTGCAACTCACATGAGGCACTTTCAGCATTTGCGGACTGAGGTTTAAAGGTAGTGGCAGTGTGTGTAGTGTTAGAAGTATTGGAGGGTAAGGGATGGCAGGAAGGAGGATGGGCTAGAACTGAGGCAAAGGACTTACCCGGCTGTGCAAACAACACACGAGCAGGTCGCTTTGCTTCTGCAAAACTTTCTCTTTGCTCCTTATTACCAATACTTCTTTTTCAAACTTGTACCTTTTACATTGCTTAGAAGAAGCTTCATGATCTTCTTTGCAGTGGTAACAGCATATTGGACCTGGACAGTTATCATCTCCTTGATGACCTGTTGTACATTTCACACATACCCTTGGTTGTCCATTTTCCTTAAAACGGCAAGTGTTGGCTCCATGACCATAACCCTGGCAGTGGAAGCACCGCATAGGGTTGGGCACATATGGCTTTACCTTGAGATGGTACCTTGCCAATTTAACTGATTCAGGTAGGACTAACGATTCTAAAGTTAGAAGAGCTGGTGTCGACTGTTCTAAACCATCAACTTTCTTCTTAAAACGTTTTACTGCCACTACATTATAATTCTTTAGTTCTTCTAACAGTTTCTCCTCAGAATACCTCATCAGGTCTCGGGAAAAGACAATTCCCCTACACTGATTGAGGGTTTTGTGAGAACATGAGACTTGAGCCCTAGGAATGTCGCATATTGCACGCAGACGGTCACTCTCGTCTGGTGACGAAACCTCAACTATCAGAATACCATCTCGCTGTGGGGTTATGCAAGGATCACGTTGACATACCTCAACTATCTTCCGATGTACTTCAAAAATATCAAGATCCATGATAGAAATGCCATCAATGGTCTTCACTACTAGAAATTTACTATATGATACTCTTTCATATTTACCAGGTAAGATTTCCTTAATGGATTGAGGAGGACTTTTCTCCTTCTTAACTGGTTTGGGAGCTCGGGAACCATTACGATTCCCATTCTTGCCCTTTGGAATCTGGTAAGGTTCCAGAGTGACAATATGTGATGTTCAAGATGGATTGGCCGGGGGATTGCGAAGGTCGTCAGAAAAAGAGCAAGTTCTTAGTAAATTTGCAGAAATCATACAAATTATAAATCTTCATTTCCTCACCCCCCCCCCCCACCCACCATGGAGTACAACGAGGGGAAGCTATAGTCGGGACTCAAATTTTCCCAACAGCCACAGGGGTAGTGAGGAAATATACCCAATCACTATAACAGTGCTGATGGTAGTCGCAGGACCTGTGCGCTACCGACTGGACAGTGCCTGCTTGACCCTAGCCATATTTGACCTGCTGATTGACTTGACCGGGCCTTGATCAAGCCACCCGTCTAACCAGAATAGAGGTCCAAAGAGGTGTGTTGCTAGCTGCAGGGCGCAGCGTGCAGCATCGCTCAACCTCCAGGACTCCTGTCTCCTGATAATACGGGACGCCATGCACGGCAAAAACACGTGGGAGAGTTCTCCCTGGCCCAAGATGGAATGAACCAGGGGTGGGTGCACCATCCCCTCTCATAGGCCTTGTTGCACCAGGAAGCCATTTTGTCTCATCCCTCACTGGTGACCTCTCCAGTATGGGTAGCCCTCTGGTTCGGCTCACCAGTTCATTGGGACCTCAAGCCCCCCCACCGCGGCAAGGCGGCTTCCGTTAGGGGGGCTCTAATGGGGAAGTGCAAGAAGAAGAAGGAGAACATGGACTCTCTCCCAGCCCAAAGTGACCAGCCACTGGCCAAGGAAACAAACCGGAAAAAGAAAAGGATGACTTCCCCTGAAACAAACCAGCCTTCTCAGGGTACAGAGGATCCAGATCTCTCCTGCAGTCCCGACAAACAGACAAAGAAAGCCCGGCATGTCACATTGGAGTCCCCAAAGGAATCATATAACTCGGCAGACACGATCCAACAGAACCATGCCCCACTGCATCCAGAAACGGAAACCTCTGAAAACATGGAAACTACCTCGGACCAAACCACAACCTTGTAGCAGACACTGCAACAGACATCCGACCAGACCAATTCACCTCCTCGTTTCCTCATCACAAACTCCACAGACTTCAACACAGCAGTAGAAAAAGAATTTCCTTTTCTAGATGCAACCACATCCATTACTAGTGACGGCGATTTCGTACTCACAGCAAACACAGACTCAACAAGAGACCTCCTATCCTCACTCACAACATAATACCTCACATGACACGGCCTAAGAGATTTAAGGTCATCTTAGAAAAGTTACCACAGGGTTTTCCTCTCCAAAGCCTCACAGACTTACCGTACATAGTCTCAGCAACTCGTTGCATCGCAAGATCAACTAAAGATGAAACACGACAAGTTCTCTTGATAACAAACAAACCCCCACCAACAGAGATCAACCTAGGTATCTTCGGAACCTTTAGAACCAGAAAATACATCCCTGAACCCTTACGCTGCTTCAGGTGCCAGCGATTTGGTCATCAGGCCAAATGCAGAGCAACCCCACGTTGTGCCATTTGTGCACAATCACATGCCACAGAAGAATGCTTGGCAAAACTCAAGGCCGGTGAAAAGACAAGCACAAAGTGCCCCAACTGCGGAGGCAACCATCATGCCTGGAACCTCTGTTGTGAAAAGAGAAGAGCACTTCTCCCCAAAGACAATCCACCAGAAGGACCCCCAACACAACGTACATTCACCAGGAAACTCCATAACTGGAACAAATCCATCCCACGTCAATCTATCACAGACAATCCTGCAACACAAGTTGTAGCTCACAACTTCATTTCCTCCGACCTTGTTCAAACAACCACGTCCACAACACAAAGCACACCAACAGCTTCCTCCTTACAAGATACTGTCATTGGCAAGTTTTTGGTCAACACCATCCAACTTGGCCTTATGGCCCTCGGTAAATCAGTAAACCCCTCAGTTCTACAAGCCCTAGTGGATAATGTCATCTCTGCCTTAAACACAGTCACGAACCCCACTACACACCAACTCCAGACCGAATCCACTGTACAACAGTTGGAAACACCTCCCATCATCTCCCAGGACTCCACTGATGTCCCAGTATCATCCAATGATTTTCCACCTCTCCCACACCCATCAGCTTCTGTGAACAATGATCTTCCGCCTTCTCCACAACCTTCAACCTCTTTAAATAAGAAATCTCAGCCCAAGCAACAGCTTCTTCGGGCATCCTCCACAGAGGCTATCCAACAGGAAGACTCATCTTCTGGAACACAAACTCTATTACCTAGCGAACCAGCACCTCAACAACCTTCAGTCCACTCACCGCTATTATTACAAACCAATGGATAATACAACTTCAAATTCATCGACTCCATCCCTCAACATCTTACAGTGGAACATACTCAGTTTAAGAGCAAATCTTGCAACCCTCTTAGTAGCCAATACAGAAAACAACTTTGATATTCTAGTCCTTCTTCCCGAAAGGGGAACATGCAACATTAAAAACTATACAGCTTTCCACTCATACCACATACCTGGACAAAGTAGGGGACCTTCCATCTTCATCAAAAACTCGATCCATAGCCAACTCATTACACCTGCACCAGAATGTGGGAGTCAGGTTGAATGCATAGGCATTCAGCTCTCATTACACCATACTGATCTACTTCTCTTCAATGTATATCGCAAACCTCATTCCAGCTGTGAATTAGAGCTCGACGAACTTTTTGGCTTAGCAGCAAACGAACCAACCATCATCTTAGGTGACTTCAATGCACACCACCTCGACTGGAATGACCCCTCAACTCCCTCTGCTCACAGTATAGATGACACAGGAAGACACATCAAGCTACTTCTTGACACCTTTCTAGAAGTCTCACTGCTGAATGCCAGACAAGCTACACACACCAAAGGCGGAGTCTTAAATCTAGTCTTCCTCTCCACATCCTTATTGTCCACCGCAGACTGGAAATTTCATCCATTTCTTACCTCGGAACACCTTGCGACAATAACCATCCTACAGTTACCAAGCATACCACTCCCTCCTGCAGTTATAAGATGGAATCTAGATAAAGCAGATTGGCCACGATTCACACAAATTTTAGAAGAGTGGGCAGGATTTCACCACTGCCATTAAAGAAGCTGCAGACATAGCCATCCCTAAGACTACTACAACCTACCACACACACAAAGACAGCTGGTTCTACTGCGAGAGAATCCGTGAGCTCAAGCGAAGGATGCGTCTTTTCAGGAATCTACCAAGGAAAACAAATTCCCCTAAGATTCACGAATCCTTCAGAGCCCTCAGACGACTAGTCAATCGCGAGATCCTTGAAATCAGAAATCAGGCATGGCTTACTTAGTGTGAGAACATCACTAGAAAACTACAGCAACTCTTCTTTCACTGTACAAGAGCTCACACATGCAATATCAATCAAGAAAGATACTGCTCCAGGAGCTGATAAAATCCCATACTCCTTCATTAACCACTTAGGCCAAAGAGGCAAGACAACTCTTCTCAGGATCTTTAATCAGGCACTACAGACTGGTCTTCTACCACCAGCCTGGAAACATGCTATCATTCAACCAATTCCCAAGCAATACACCAACTCCTTTCGACCAATCTCCCTACTGTCTTGTTTAGGAAAGACTTTGGAAAGAGTAGTACTTGAAAGGAAAGTCAAAGTCAGGTTCCAGGGAGAATTATCTGAATCTTATGACTTCGAGAATGGAACACCACAGGGAGGACTCCTTAGCCCCCTTCTCTTTAACATTTTAATCTCGAAACTAGTAGATATTCAATTTCCATCAGATGTTCAGCTATTAGCCTATGCAGACGATATCCAACTTGTAGCTACTGGCCCAAACCGTCACATAAATGCACAGACCTCGTTAGACTTATTGGAAAATAAGTGCATAGAGCTTGGTTTAAAAGTTAACCCAGATAAGTCAAAAGCACTCCAGATAAGAAGAGTATCAGCCTGTCGCCAGCTCTATATAGGCAATATGCCCCTTGAGTGGGTTCCATCATGCAAATGCCTAGGCATATTCTTCAACTCTGAACTGTCAGCCACCACACACCTACGATTTCTACTAGAAAGAACAAAATCCCGCCTCTGTATTTTAAGGAAGCTTACCTCTTGTAAGACAGGCGCTGGTATCAAGGTCTTAAGACTCTTCTACACTCATGCAATTCGATCTCTAGTGGACTACAGTGCGCCGGCACTATTAACACTCAGCTCTGACCAAATCGTCTCTCAAGAAACCATACAGAATAGAGCCATGAGATCAATACTTGCCACCCCAAGATGGACTAGACTAGCCAATTTAAGAGTCGAGACTTACTTACCGTCTCTCCACACCAGAATCAGACAAATAACAGTCACTCTCTGTTCAAAGATGATCACACGGGCCAGGCCTTCGCCCTTAAAAACATTCAGCCGTATGCTTCATAACCAAGAGTTACACCACAACCTCACATGGCACCGCAAGTTAGTTGAAGCATTCCACTTCCTCAATACAGTACCTATATTATCGGCAAGAGGAATAGATAACAATCACCCACACTACCATCCAAACCCTCCATGGAAAGACAAGTCTATATCAATACACACCAGCACCATTCCTACCACGAAGGCTCTGTGTACTCCTACCATGATAGCACAGTTAATTAAAGGCGAACATAGAGGCACTCAGGGCAGAAGATACTCTCATCATCTACACGGATGGCTCTGTTGATCAGGCCACTGTCAGATCAGAGGCAGCCATTGTTACCGACGACAGGAGCATAGCACTGACTCTCTCTCAGCCTTACAGACCCTTAAGAAAAACCAAGTCACGGATAACCTCAAATTAGTATCAACCATTCTCTTTCACGTCCAGCAACTTGACGTGAAACAAGGAAAGCTTATGGTGGATCCCCAGCCACGTCAACATCTCTGGCAACGACTCTGCTGATGCTGCTGCCAAGAATAGTCTACGTTTCAGCACTATCAGTGGACACATTACCCCAAGTCTCAGCCTCTTAAAGAAACAGGTCCGAAGAGCCACATATGAAGTTTTACTAGTTGAACACCGTGCATGGGTAATTGCAGGATCCCCATCAGCAAATTGGTACAAGAGAGTCACCGACTACAATCCTCCATTCTCAGTCACCACTCTTCCTAGGAAATCTGCTGCAGTATACCACAGACTCCGCTTAGGATACAGATGCAATTGGGAGATAGACCTCAGAGTCCCCAGGCCATGTACCTTGTGTAACATACTCACTGATGAGCCTCTAATCCACTACATCTTGGACTGCCCTAGTATCCACCAGTTACGACCTCAGCATTACCATGGTACGCACAGAAGAGATCGAGAACAATTTGCTTCTACAGCTGCCAGATGTCTAGCCGAAATACTCAGCTTACCTGATTTCCTCCAGGTACTTACAAGTGTGCCTCCACCCAGATGAACAGTTGATGCTTATATATTATATATAAAACAAAAAAAAAAAAAAAAAAAAAAAAAAAAAAAAAGAGAGAGAGAGAGAGAGAGAGAGAGAGAAAATCATCCCTATCAAGCCAGATAGGCATCATCAACACTTCCACAGATACTCCTCCAGGTGGCATAAGCGTAACCCGGGCTAGTCTTGCTTCACCTTCGTATGCAGACTAGTAAATATAACAACAACAACAACAAGGTACCACGGAGCCAATGGGTTCTCAGGACCTCTAGGTCTGAGGTTTTTGTGTGGGTTCTTCTACAGAGATATTTGACGCCCCACGCAAGCACGACCTCGGCCCATGTGTGATAACTTTGGGTGTTATTGCACTCTTGCTTTGAGGGTAGTGTTTTTAATTGTAGGCCAGAGTGCTTACAATTAAAAATACAAAGCACTGTGGCAATTTGCATTTTTAATTGTAGGCCAGAGTGCTTACAATTAAAAATACAAAGCACTGTGGAAATTTGCAGTTTTACTGCGAGGTGCCGGCCGAACTCATAAGGGTTAAAATCTCGTTCAGCAGGGTTTTAACCCCGACCGGCCCTAACACAAAGACTGCTAATTTCCCAGTGTCTTCCATTCTGATACCACTACCGCCTTTTCACCCTCCTGCTAAACTTCCCTCCCTCACCTTCACCATCACCCTCGTCGGTATGTTATCTCCAGATTATCTTCTCCATCACAGAAGTTGCCGAGATACACTGCTCTAAGGTTCACAATGGCTACAAAGTTGTTGTTGCCAATCCTGAACAGCTAACCCCCTTCCTCTCCTCGTCTGGCCAAAGGAAACTCGCGGAACACGGCTTTAAACCCCTACCTTCCCCTGAGACTAAGGCTAAATGCACGGTCGTGGCTAAAAAGATTGACAAGACAATTTTGCCTCGATCATGCGAGTCTATCCAGGCGGAAGTCACGGCCAAAAATTATGTCACTGTCGTTGATGTCTACAAACCCTCGGAGTTACGCATCGTTAAGATCCGTTGCTCTGCGCCTGAGGAGGCACAGAAGCTCCTAACTCGTGGGATTGCGATGTTTAACACATCCGTCCCCACCTATAATGTAGAACCAGAGAGCTTGCTACAGGTTCAACCACACCAACACACATGTATACACAAACAACGATGGAGCAGATGTGGCAAAACAGGTCATTTCTTTGCCACATGCAACAAGACCATCAAATGTTGCAACTGCTAGGGACAGCATGTCGCCGTCAGCGGGTCTTGCCCCAAACGCAAAGACATCATCAAAATCAAAAGACAAGCACAAAAACAAAGCAATAACCCAACCTACGCCTCAACACTCCGACCCTTACAAACATCCACACCCACCACAAAACGCCCCAACACGATTCCCTCAGGAAACAATGCCTCTTCCACCTCAATTCCCCCAAAACAACACCCTCATACCAAACAACAACCTTAAAATACAACCTATACTACACGTAGCTTTAAAAGCTGCCAAATACAACACTAAGAAATTCACAAACATACTCCCTATACTACTAGATAAAAACGGTTTCTCCAGTATTGTGATTCCTGAGGAGATCTTCGAAGACGAAAACCTGTACATACCAGAGTATCACACACAAACAAACACAAACACACAGCGCATACATCATTTAACCATACATACAACAACGCACACGGTAGATAACGGTTGTCTATTTTCGAAGCAGAAGTACTGCATTACTTCGGACCGGACTTCTTCCCTTCATACACATCGAGAGGGAAGGGCCGCCCTGATCTCGTTTTCGGGAACAGAGCGGCATTCCCCTACCACACACACATACAACCTGGCCCGAACTTCGGTTCTGGCCACATACCTGTCATTATAAAACTTTCTACCACACCTATACAAAACAAAGAAACATCCTTCATGTATAAAAAAGCAGACTGGGATGACTTTAAATCTTACCTTGCCAATTTTAACTTTAATCTTGAAAGAGAAAATATACTCGAAATAGATAGGCATTGGCATCATCTCTTCGCGTGGATATCAGCAGCAATGCGCCGCGCCACTCCGCGCCTGGAGCCAAGACCACGGGATAGAAACAGAACCAGAGCAGATTATCCACCTGGATAATCTGGACGACACATGCAAACTCCGTGCACCCATCTTGCTGGAGGAGGTTAAACGAATAAGAAAGAGGTTTTCTCGAAAGTTCCTGGCTCATCTCAAATCGGACGTGACGAACTCATTCACCTTCACGACAACGTATTACGAGCTATGACGCACCTTTATAACACTTCCTTGGCCTCTGGCTACTATCCCTCACCTTTCAAGAATTACCGCCTAATAAGTTTACTAGAGACACAAGGCAAAAACGGTCTGGCATGCTGGCTTGAAGTACGAACTGTGCACTAAATTCAACTTTCCTTCAACTTTCGATCCCCTTCTTTATCCTTTCCCTCTCACGTCTCCCCCCCCCCCCCTAATGGGTCTTTTCTTTTAAAATTAGTCAAAGCAAAGCGAGTCACTATAATAGCAAACGAACAATTCAAAGTGTCATTGAGACACCTTGGTCTGCCGAGGCCTCAATCGCGCCGGAAACTCACCTGCTATTATTTGCACTTGATTAACATAAATGAACAGCAAATTTTCTGTTTCTCCCCAGAGTTTGTTTGCTTTTCTCTCTGCCCTCAGCAACCTCTCTCTTTAACTATTGATGGTGATAAGGGAATATTACACCTCTCCTCAGACCCGCAGCACTCTCTATCACAGGGAACCTGTATAGTGAGGCCCAGCAGTCTGAGGTGACATTTAGGTGTGCTCTCTCTCCTACTAAACTTCTTCCCTTTCATGTGGCCATCTGGACCTACATAAATCCCCCTGGGATTTTTGTATTCGTCTGGGTGGTGCGCTCTCACCTACTGCTCCTTTTAAGCAAGGTTTGGCAGCAAGGGAGTAGCCCACCATATAAACTCCGATCCTCTAATGTGCTGGAGAACGCAACCAGGCTGTCACTAGAGGGGGTCGAGCTTAGGACCTCTAATCTTTCTAACCTTCTCATCTCTCTCCAAATCACCCCCATCCCCTCATTCCCCCATGTAGAATGATCAAGGTTAAGATCATCTGTCAAGGCAGCCCCGGCCCTAACCGGTGGGACGCCCTCGCCAAGGCTCTTTTTGATGCCAACATTAGAGTACTTCGGTACTACCAGATCCATGAAGGATATCTAGCTCTAATTGACGATGACGACCACGCCCAAAGTGTATTTTCCTTCTCAACAGTCGATATACTTTAGAACCTGAGGTTCACTCCTGTGCCCCCCCTTGATATGAAGGCCAAGCTCATGCTCGTTTTCAAGAGACTCGACTGATACGTGGTCAGTGAACCCGAGTCAGCCATTACCGACGAAATCATGGCAGCTGCTCCCGGCACCAATGTCGAGAACGTGTATGTCATGAAGACATCCTACTAGAAAACGGTATTTACCTGGCCCATGCCCGTGGTTGACCCGTATCCGGGAAGCTGGGGAGGGGGAAAGATGTTGTTTTATGGTGTTACATGTTTCTTGGTGTTGGATACGTTTTAAGGTGTGAACTATATTGATTTGTATTTTTATTCTCGTTTTCTCTATACCTAAACCGCACAGATGAGCACATTCTGCCTCATGGGGTATCATATAATAATTTCTTTATTGTTTTTATTAAAGTTTTGATAACTCTTTTTACATATTTTACGATTTTTTAAAGGGAAAGGGCATTTTATTAAGAGGGGAAGACACCGCCATCTCTTGACAGCTACACGACCTTCACCTTGTTTGACCCGAGATTCCCCTCATTTTTTATTTATGCTTGCTGGGATGGTTATATATAGGTCCCGACTGGCCAGGTCAAAGGGGGGAGAGCATCTCTTAGCCGTGAGGCGTTTGGTCCCTGGTCGCGAGGATTGCATAGTAAGAGGCGGTAAGATGGCATCTTTTACCTTTTTTCACTCTTTTTAATGAGGTGATTTGCTCTTTTATCTTTGTCGTTCAGTGTTCCCTTTTACCTTGTTCAAATACTCATTTATGTACTTTTACTCCCACCTGTTTTTGGGATTATGGAGGGTGATTCTCTTTGTCTTTGTGTATTGGAACTTAAGGATTTGTTTTTAATAAACTTTTTGTGAAACGTACTCGCTGATTTTTAAGACTCCATAATATCTCCCCTTCGCGTTCCAAGGACTTTTAAGTAAATTGATAAACTTCTTTGATACCATAAGTCTGCACAGTCGACACGCACTCCATCTCGGCATACACACGTAACCAGTGTTGACCCTTTAACCTTGGTACTTTCTATACACTTACACTTGCTTTCTTTTATTTTTACTTACACTCTTCTACATGCCGCTCCCTTTCCGAACATGAAACGTACGTTCCTGGACGAATTAACCAGGTGGTGGCAGCTTAAATATTTCGTACAAAGGGGTCGAAGGTTAACTTTGTAGTTAACCTTAATGCCATAACTGCGGTGGGGATCACCGTACGTTCGCCTACAGTTGCCCTGTACGAAAGGAAGCAATGAAGTCATCGCATGAGAATGAAAAAGAAAGAGAAAGAAGCAAAGCCTCTTAAAGTTGTGGCGCAAAAGGCAATGCAAGAGACGACGGTCCAGGCAACTACCAATGCCACAAAAAATGAACCCACCATTCACTTGGCACTTCCAAATGATCTCTCTAAAGAGATTATGATAGTCCTTCTCCATGCTCACCTGCAATATCTAATTGCAGCTGAGAAGGGCTTTAGGCACCATGCCAAAGAGGCCCTAGCAAGGAATAACCTTCCTTAGCTTGATCTGGGGGAGGCCGTCATGCAGCCCCCCCCTAAAATTCCAAGACACCACCGTCATAGCCACAGGGGAGTCATCACATGACATTGCCCTGGAGAAGCAATTGACGAAGATCCCCCCTGTGGCAGCTCCTAAGCCAAACACCTCAGTCAGGCTCAAAGAGCAACGCCAGAAACAGCCAACTCAAGCCACCCCCCCCCCCCCACCTGTCAGAGAGACGACGAAGGTTGGGACCGCCTCATGGATGGCACTGTAGTCGACCCCAGATTCTATTGTTTGCTGAAAATTCAAAAAAATACACATACTCAGGTAGAGAGGAAATTGGGCAAGAAATTAAAAAGAACCGTATCAAGTGGCTCATGACCAAAGCAGAGCAATATAACATGGTTATAGCTCAAAAAATACATGCACACCTCCTGGAAGGTAACATACGCATTGACAACACCATGATCGAACACTACCATAACATTCGCAAAATACCCAACGAACACCTCATAGATGACACATCATAAAACAAGTAACACAACATGGTACTTAACACACTACACTCACGCCTTACCATCATACAACATAACGTCTTACACTGGAAAACACGAAAAAACGAACTCTGCAACACCTACAGAAAACTCGACCCACACATCCTCCTCTTAAACAGTCATGGGCTCAATAACACAAACCCACTAAAGATCTTCACATACACCGTCTATTCTTCCAACAAGTCACAAGAACAAAGCGACGGCGTAGCTATAGCAATCAAAAACAACATCCAACACAAAATCATCAACAACTTCCACTCAGACCTCTTGGCAGTCGAAATAAACACACCACAAGGACCCATCATATTGGCAACACTATACCTACCCCCACGTAGACCATACATACCAGAACCCGACATCCTGCAGCTCCTGAGGCATAATAAACCAATATATATCATGGGAGACCTTAATGGAAACTACCCACTATTTGGCTACACTCACACCAACAACATAGGCAGAGGCCTTGCCTCATACATACAAGGCAGACTGACACATCTCGGTCCACATTCACCAACATACATCATCCATAACACAGCAAAAACACCTGACATAGTCCTTGCAAACCACAGAGCACACCTACACCCCCATATAACAACTGACGATATCACATCCAGCGACCACTTCCCGGTCAACACTGTCAACAAAACCCATTATGATCCCAACACAACCCCGAGAATCTTTCAAACATGGAAACTGTGAGGGCTTCAAACAAGCACTCGTCCACACAGGGGAACCGAGAGCGCTATCGCCCTCGCTTACGAGGAGATTGCTCTCGGTCTCACTAAGAAGCACCAGATCAACATTATACTACGAGACGTCAGCAAGGCCTGGCAAGGTCTGTCATGACGGTCTCAAATACAAACTAACACAACTACAACTCTCTACACATCTCACACACCTCTGCAGCTTCCTGGACCGCAGGACTGCCACAATACGCCTGGGCTCACACCTGGGCGCCCCCCTCCACCTTCGTGCCTTATAGCTATTCTTTCCTTTATGATTTTTTTTGGCATTAGGATAACTCTCTGTGCACCTTCTGGTGAACTGGACCCCATCTTCGGGCTCGTGGTCGGACGTGGGCAGACCTTTACCTCCCGCAGGGGAGGGTGTGTCTGGGGGGCCTTAGCGTGCCTGCCTTACGGTGCACAGAGAGTTGCTATCTTTCTGCTAGGGACTGGTATGGGATCTTATGACTGCCACTCAGCTTAATTTCGAATAGGAAACGAGTAGGCAGGTAGGAGCCCTTTCCTTGTTGACGCCATCAGCCACCTTTTTCACGTCCCAAAAATTAGCACCTGCTAGATTCCCCCTCTTTCCCATCATATCACCCAAGCTATGGTATGATCATGGGACATGTCATTAAATTAACATATGATGGAGAGCCCATCTCTTGCGAGGTAGCTCTCCAGAAGATTTTCACCAACACTAAAGTTGCACTCACACAGCTCTTTAAGATCCACTCAGGCTTCAAAGGGACAGTAGCCAAGCCCGAACAACCCCATTTCTTTCGACCGAAGGCCTAAGAAAATTAAAAAATCATGGCTTCGCCCCTGTCCCTTCCCCGGAAATGAAGCCAAAAAGATTGACAGGACGATCCTTCCACGATCGTGCGAGTCTATCTCTCAGGAAGTGTCTGCCAAGAACGAAGTCACTGTTGTGGATGTGTACAAACCTCCCGAGTCACGAATCGTCCAGATTCGTGTTTCTGCCCCAGAGGAAGCATTAAAACTTCTCTCGCGAGGGATCATGATGTTTAATATATCGGTCCCAACTTGTAACATAGAACCAGAGTGCTTTATTAATATTGAGCAATGCCTACACTGCTACCGCTTTAACCACAACAAACACATGTACACACACACAGCCGAAGGTCACTTCTTCGCCAAATGCAAGGAGACCATCAAATGCTGCAACTGCGAGGGGTCGCACATTGCAGTTAGCGGATCCTGCCCCAAACAGAAAGAAATACTCAAAGCAAAACGAACCGAGATCAGGGAAAACTAAAACACATCTCCTTCTTACGCAAGAACAGCAGCCACTCGACCAGCCCATACTAGTACACCCAGACGACCTGCATCTACCACTAACACCTTCACACCTAACACAAACCCGAAAATACAAGCCATACTACATGTAGCTCTCATCGCTGCTAAATACAACGCAGAGAAATTCGCAAACATTGTCCCAATCATGTTACAAAAAAACGGTTTCCCCATTGTCCCGGAGATCTTCGAAGACGACAACTTCTATATTCCAGAATACGCCACAACACCAGAAACCCACAGCCTCATTGCTTCAGAGAACCATGACACCTCGTTTTGCAACCACCACAACAACACAAACCGAAGGAAACAGCACAGGCACTTAAATCCCCCGATCCGTCGACTCTGGTATTCGCCTGGGGGGGGGGGGGTGCAGCCCCAGCCCCTTGTAGCAGATTGGGACCAAGGAGCATCACCAAGTACAAAGCCTCAGTTCTTGAGAGGTACCGGAGAACTCCGCCGGTTCTTCCTCTTGAGAGGGTCAGGCTGCAGGGTCAGGGAAACAGCTGGTTTCCATAAACCTGCAACTCTAGTGTGTAGGGCTAGGGCCAGGTCCCTGAAAAGGGTCTCCACTGACCAGTCTTGGAACACTCACACGACCTCTACAGCCCCTCCTAAAGGGGGTGAGTCTGTAATTCCAGACATCCCTTGGGTCAGTGGCGTAGCCAACAACCCCTCCACCTACCTCATGCCTAATGAGGATTAAAATCAAAACCACCAACGGGCGACACCTTGTCGAATCGTCCGGCCCGATGGAGATATTCAGCAGCCTCTTCCCAGAGGAGTTGTTTCAAACAATTGTGGACGAGACGAATCGGTAAGCAACTTACTTGTTGTTTTTTGTGCTTTGTCTTGAAATTTTCCACATGTCCTCTTTGGAGCACCTGTTTCACAATGTCTTTTTCTCTTGCAACCCGCGAACCCCTTCATCCCACATGAAGGGGTGGGAGGACACAACGGTGCGGGAGGTCCGCTCATATGTCGGCCTTAGGTTCCTCAGTGGACTTCAGGCGAAGAAGTGCCAGAGGGACTTTTAGTCGACGGACCCGTTTATGTGCTCATCGGTGTTCGCCAAGACCATGTCCAGGGACCGCTTCGACAACCTTACCTCCGCCCTCCACTTCGCTACCAACGAAGGGGAGCACAGCGCGGAGGACAGGTTGTGGAAGCTGCCCCTGTGATTGACGTCTTGGACTCGACGTACCGTTCCGTCTTCGTCCCCAGAAAGAACGTGACCGTCGACGAGAGCTTGTGGGCCTTCAAGGGGAGGCATCAGGCCCTTCAGTACGACCCTAGTAAGAGGGCTAGGAGGGGCCTGAAGGTCTACAAGCTATGTTCGTCCGACGGTCCAGAGGCAGGGTATACGGAGGCTTTCAATATTTACATGGGGCAGGATCGCGACGAGTTTCCGGCGGGCATGAAGGCCGTTGACGACCTTATGCAGAAGGCAAAGCTGCTCGACAAGGGGTATCAGTTGTACACAGACAACTGGTATTCCTCCCCGACTCTCTTCCACTATCTGCAGGCCCGGAAGACCAACGCCGTTGGCACAGTACGTGTCAACAGGCGGGGAATGCCCTCGGACCTGCAGGTGAGTCGGGGACACGCCGACTTCTGGAGTAGCAACCCCGGAATGCTTTGCCTGCAGTGGTTAGACAAGCGTCCTGTGACAATGCTATCCACTGCCCACATATCAAAGGTCGTTACCCTGCTTCCCAACCGCCGAGGGGTGGAGAGGGCGAAGCCCAAGGTCGTTGTCAGTTACAACAACGGTGTGAAGGGCGTCTACCTTCTGGAAATGACCACCATCAAGGCGCTGGCTGTCCACCGGGCCCTCGGCGGTACGATGCCTCAATGGAAGTTCCGTAAGGAACTAGTTTGGGAATTGCTGGAGCGAGGTAAGCATCTGACTTTTTGTTTCTTGTGTTCCGATTTGAAATTATGGCGATTTTCATTCTACAGTCCATTTTTGAAGATGTAATTTACAATGTCCTTTTTTCTTGCATTTACAGGTAGCCGACCTGGCTCCTTCCGCCGGAACCCTCCTCAGAGTATCCCCAGCAGACGCACATGCCAGTCGAAACCCCATTCCGGAGGTGGCGGAGATGTGCTGTAGGAACAACCGGCGCAGGAAGGAGACCAGAGTCATGTGTGCCCACTGCAGCGATTCCCTATGTCCGGCACCCTGCTTCCAGGCATACCATGCCTAATTTTAGTTTTTTTTGTTTATATGTATATTTTTTCCAATTTCATAAAAATAAGATTCGACTTTACCACTGCTTTTCGGTGTTCTCGCCAAAACACACTATTGACTTTACACACTCACATTGGTCGAACACTCCTAAAATGGAGTATATACCACAGAATGAGACGATAAAATCCTTCATATGCCATAGTAAGTCTGCAAACTTTCATATGTTTTCAGAGTGAAAAAAACGGAGGTTGCGGTTATATGCAAACCAGCCGCCCGAGCGCCCTGAAACTTCTGTGGGATGTGAGACGGGTAGCGCGAGTGTAGAGCTGTTTTCCGACCCGTCGGCACTGGGTTAAATGCAAAGGCATCAAACCACAGATGCCACCAGACCTGAAAGCCAAGCTTACGCTAGTGCTGAAGCAGCTGGACAGAGAGCTGATCAAAGAAACGCCAGACTCAATAAAAGATGAGCTTGAGCAAAACATGCCAGACATCTAAATCGGCAACATATTCATCATAAAAAACAGATACCTGCTTAAAATACAATTCACAGACCACCAAACTGCCGCCAATATTCAAGAGAAGGGGCTATACCTTTTCAACATCTACATTAGCCCCAGACAAATCGACACGGAACGATTCACCACCATTGTGCAATGCATGCACTGTTACCGGTATGGACACTACAAGAACAACTGCCCAGACAAAGAAAAAAACTAAATTTGTGTTCAGAGTGTGGGTCTAACACCCACAACTACAGAGACTAAGTCTGCCACCAAAAGATGCCTAAACTGTGGTGGAGGGCATCGAACCATGGCCAACTCTTTCCCCATAAGGAAAGAGGCCATGAAAACGACAAGGGAAGAGAAGGCTAAGAAGGAAGAAGAAAAGAAAGATATTCCCATCAAAAGAGTAGCCGAGCAAACGGCTAAACAAATAATAGCTGCTACCCAGAATGCATGGCTAAAACCCCTAATCAAAGAAATAAAGGAAGACAAAGAAAAAGACAAAAATGAACCACAAATAACATTGCAACTACCTGATGACCTCTCTGTAGGCATCATGACGGCATTGATACATGCCCACCTCCAAAATATCATGGAGCCAGGACTTGGTTTTAGACAGCATGTCTTAAAGAAAAATTATTTACCTGATCTTGACCTTGAGGATGGGGATTCCTGGGGGATCTTCTAAGTTCTCCCACCAAACACTATAAACACTACAACGTGGTACAATCAAATGGATATACCCAAACACCACATACCAAAACAGCATTCATGAACAAAAAATCACACAACACTTACATGACGGAAACATCTTCATCCAGCCAGACACAATCGAAAAACTCAATCAACAAAACTTCGAACACCTACAGAATGGCTGGTACGATACATCCAAGTAACACCATGGCTGCAACACACAACACATCACACTCACGCCTCACGATCATTCAACATAATGTACACACATGGACATACAGACGAAGACAAGAACTCTGCAACCAGTACAGACAACACGACCCTGATATCATACTCATAAACTCACTCTCACTCAAACACCCACAAACAGTAAAAATATACAACTACAACACATACACATCCAACAAAACAAACGAGATCAGTGATGGCATTGCCATTGCTGTCAAACAACACATCAAACACAAAATACTAGACACTTTAACCTCAGAACTCATGGCCATTGAAATAGACACCCCTCATGGACCCATTATCATCGCCACCACCTACATCCCCCCACGCAGACCTTACATAAACCAACCCGACCTCTTCCAGCTCCTGCGACACCGAAAACCAACATACATAATGGGAGACTTCAACGCACACCACAGACTTTTTGGATACAGAGACACAAATACCGTCGGACGAGGCCTTACCTCACTCATCTCCGACGGCAGACTCACCCACCTCGGCCCAGACGCCCCCACTTTCATACATGCCAACAGCTCCACCACACCAGACATAGTTCTCGCCAACACACAAGCAAACCTAAACTACCACATAACCACAGACGACGTCACATCCAGTGATCACCTCCCCGTGATATTCTCACACTCCACCAACCCAATCATGGTACCTACACCACCCTGAGAGAACCTTAACCATGCAAACTGGGAAGGGTTTAAACTAGCACTTGAACACACACACACTCCAGATCTCGAGGGGCAACCCACACACACCATAGACCACCACCTTAACCAGTGTTACGCAGACATACAGACTGCCCGGGAGGCAAACATTCCTAAAACAACATTCAAAACACTTGCACACTACAGAGAAACACATCGTCTAAAAACACTAAAAATACAATACAGACACCTTCGGGACCTTGCTGAAACACAGGGATGGAACACAGAATTAGACACACGACACACAGAAATTCAAATACAACTCACCAACGAAACAAAACACATGAGCAACCAACAATGGGAAACACTCACAAGAGAACTATGCAACAAGATAAAAGATCCTAAGGTCTTCTGGATGAAACACAGGAGACTCATAGGATCGAACAGACAGACGATCACATACATATACAACACCAACAGACAAACGATAGACACAGCAGAGGAGATGGAAGCAGTCCATAGGGAGTTCTGGCAACAGAACTTCCAAATCTCCCCTGCTGAAAACGCAACATTCGACCAAGACACAGAAGCCGAGGTTACACAATCACTTCAACAACTGCAACACCTGACTCTCCCATCACAAACAATATCACTCAACACACTCACACCAGACAACCCCCTACCACACCCCATCACACCAGAAGACATGAGACATGCACACACACGATCACAAAACATCAGGAGCCAGCAACATCAATAAACTTATCATGCAACACCTTCCACCCATCATGCTCACCAGACTTCGACACATCTTCAACGCTGCCCTGGCAACAGGACACTTTCCCACCAAGTTCAAACATGCATCACTCATCCTCATCCCCAAACCAGGGAAGCCACCTCACGAGGTGACCAGTTTCTAGCCCATATCACTGCTGGAAGTTCACGGGAAGTTGCTTGAGAGGATTATCACACACAGACTTAAAACACATCTTGAATACAACAACATACACAACCCTAGGCAACACGGCTTTCGGCCACACAGAGGGACTGGGAACGCAATCGCCCTCGCTTATGAGGAGATCGCTCTCAGTCTCGCAAACAAGCACCAAACCAACATTATACTTCGAGACGTCACCAAGGCCTTTCATAAGGTTTGTCATGACGGCCTCAAATACAAAATAACACAACTACAACTGTCTCCACACTTCACACGCCTCTTAAGCAACTTCTTGGACAACAGAACAGCCTCCATTCGCCTTGGTTCTTACCAAGGCCCTCTCATCCACCTGAGGAGTGGAGTTCCACAGGGCAGCGTCCTCTCACCCACACTCTACATCCTCTACACTGCCAACCTACCACCCCCAGCACCCTACAGCAATTGCATCGCATACGCAGACGACATCACACAAATGATATCACACCCTTCCAAATCCAAAAACGTCATGAAAGCAGCCACACAAACAGCCATAAACACGACCAACACCTACGAAAACAAATGGAAAATACAAACAAACACAAACAAATTCACAGTCACACTAGTGGCAAGACGCAACCCACCTCCACTCACAATAAACAACACAGACATACCCTACGCAACCACAGGAAACATGATAGGCTTACACTTCAGCAGAAACGGTATTCACACACACGCACAACACCGAATAAAACAAGCAAGCACAGCTCTCAAAAAACTCAAACGCTTCTCATACTTATAGTAAATGGATATGTGTGGCCATCTACTATGTTAGTCTGGTGTCTTATCTCTTTAGGGAGTGACTGTGTGGGTGTGAGTGCCCACAGGTTTGGCTGGGTGATGAAGACTGAAGTTGGAGTTCTACAGTCGGCTAAGGACTGGGCAGTCTTTGTGTGCTGCTGCTATGCTCTTAGTCAGCTGGAGGATCAGTGAATGGTGATCTCGCTAGCTGCCTGTGCGGCTTAAGTAGGCGAGCGCTGTGTAAGCGCGCAGGGAACGAGGGGAGCCCGCTGTCCAATGAGCGCGGACAAGGCGGCGGACCTGGGCATGCCCAACCTGGGATATACCGGAACGTGTCACTCCATTTGTCGGGTCACTCCGGGGTCACCAGTATAGTAAATGGATATGTGTGGCCATATACTACGTTAGTCTGGTGTCTTATCTCTTTAGGGAGTGACTGTGTGGGTGTGAGTGCCCACAGGTTTGGCTGGGTGATGAAGACTGAAGTTGGAGTTCTACGGGGGAGCCGGCAGGCTCCCCAGTCGGCTAAGGACTGGGCAGTCCTTGTGTGCTGCTGCTATGCTCTTAGTCAGCTGGAGGATCAGTGAATGGTGATCTCGCGAAAAACACGAAAAACACATAATAAAGAGGTGAATAATAGAAGGGGGGGAGGGAAGGTAAAGTAGTTAAAGTGAAAGTAGTAGATTAATAGAAGGGGGGCGACACCCCTTGCATGTCGTTCTTTGTTTCTATTGACATCATGAGGTGAGGAAGGAGGCAAGTTATGGTAGAGTTGACAATTTATTTATGATTTTATTTTTTATTTTTTATACTTTATTTTTATTTCTATGCTGACAAACGAGTGAAAAGGAATTATTAACAAGAACAAGAACAGGTATCCTTTTTATATAGAACAAGAACAAGTATTTTTATTGGTTTTATTTTTGTTATTTTGTATTTTATTTTTACTTAATGGTTGAACCAAATTAACTAGAACAAATATTTTGGTTTTATTAATTTCTACTTTTTAGTTGGTTTTTATTTTAGTAGTTTTATATTGTGTTTTCATTTAGATGTGTCAGAAACATAGAAATGACATGGCAGATAAAAATGGATGATGAAGGTGAAAAAAAACAAAAAAAAAACACTAAGAAAGTAAAAGGTAGAGGGTGATGATGGTAAGGTGCAATGGGTGGAGAAAGAAAAAAATATATATATAATAATAATAATAATAAGGATAATAAGGATATCTTGCTATGGAACCGGATCAAGTGTATGAAATAACATCTGTGGGGAATTGATGCTGTGACAACTGGGTCTGACTTCAAAGAGGGAGGGGACGAAAGGAGAGCACGAAATAATGTTAAATGGAATATAATAATGGTGATATGGGTGATAAACAATCAAACAATAATCAATAATCAGTAAACAAACAATAATCAAAGAGGGACAAAAGATACAGACGAAAAAACAAAGAAATAGAGAAATAAGTGACTGAATATAGAATAAAGTGGGAACAATAGTATAATATAATGTCAGTAATAATAAGGCTTTTTTTTTATAAGAGTATTTTTTTTAATTTTTTTTTTATTATTTTTTTTTCCTCCTTTTTTCAGTAGAACATTTCCATCCTGCTCGTACTCTGACTCGCGTGTCTGCCTTATGCAACTGCACGTGTGCACTCCCATAATCACAGGCAATCGAGTCAGAGTCCGTAGTAAGTTTTTAAAATGTTCAGTCCTTGAAATCTCTCCATTTATAGTTCGGCAGCGCTCATCCCACGACCCATTAGGCGGGCCGAGGCGGGCAGCGTGGTTGAGGAGAAAAGTTCGAAAAGTTTGGGAAGAACCGTGGGGAGGAAGATTGGGGGATAGACAGGGTAAGAGAGGCCCAGCGCCATCTGGAATCTCTGTGTTCGGTGCGGGTGTACTCGGGCGCGCGGTGCTTCCCCTCCGCCACACGGGGCTGCGCGAGAGGGCGGCCGGCCATCTCTCGGTGCGTAGGGTACACGTACCCTGCGACCTTGAGAGTGAGCCTGCGCTGAAGGTCGCGCGCTCGTGGGAAGTGGGTCAGTGGCGCGCGGCCCGGGGCCCCGTTATACCGAACAACAGAGGAATTCTCGGCTAACCGGGGAGGATGGGAAATAAAAGTTAACAGATTAGGCGCCATCTGTGGTGTGCTCTGGGCACGGCCTCATCAGCCATGGCTCCAGGGCTATCCCTCGGCTAACCTTTTCGGTTGAAGAGGGGTTGAAGCTCGGAGGTGGTCACTAATCAGGGGCAGGCCTTTCCCGCCTGTGTCGACAGAAGGTTTCCCTTCGTCGGCCGCGGGACTTATGGAAAGGCACGGCCCTGGCGGCCACATCACGATTGGGTTAACACCACTAGCCGCGACACTTCTTTCCTCGGCTCGCATAAATCCTTGCGACAAAGGATTTATGGTCCTGGCACGAGTACTAGAAGCAAGTGTCGCGTGCCGGGAACCGAAACTAGTGGGATGGTGGGGAAAGGATAGAGGATGTTGGGACCGAGCCGTGGTATCAGCGCTGCCGAATTTATACCTTCGAGAGGCGTCAAGGTGGCCAGCCCTCTCTCCCCCGTGATTGGCTGATCCGCACCGCACGCACGGGAGCTGGCAGAGCCGATGGTTGCTCACTTTGTTTTTAAAGTTTTAAGTGCTGTGCGGCGTGGATTAGCCATTCCTTTGGGGATTCTGAGGGTGACTTCTGGTTTTATTCATTTTTATTTTTATCTATTTTTTTATAGCCTTAAACAAGGAAATATGGCGGGGTTGTTATAGCTCAAGTGTTATATGGGTGCTTATATGGGGTGAGGTGTTATATTTTGTGTGTGAGTGTTAATGTTCTGGGCCACACGCACAAATGTGGTTTGTGCGTGTGTTTGTGTGTTTGTCTATGATGTTATTGTAGTGTTCGTCTTCTTGTTCGCATAGTCGGGCCCAGGTGTTTTTAGCTCGTCTGTGTATGCGTGTGTTAAGTGGTTCTATGCTGTATGTTCTGTGTAGTGTTTCTGAAGGAATAAAGTCTAGTCTGGTTGCGCCGTGTATCCAGAGTAGTGCTTTGTTCTGTACTGATTGCATTTTGAGCTTTTGTGATTTAGATATTGCAACCAGTGGGGCAGGTGTGTATTCAAGAATTGGTCTGACAGTTGTTTTGTAGAGTCTGAGCTTTGTTTGTGGTGTGCAGCATGAGAAGCGTCTGAGTTTGGTGAGTGTTGTGCGTGCTTGTGCGATTCGTTGTGTGACGTGTGATATGAAGCCTGTGGTTGTGAAGTGAAAGCTAAGAATGTTTCCTCTGTTTGTGTATGGGATGTTGGTGTTGTTGAGTGTGATTGGTTGTGAATTTCTACGTGCTATGGGTATGAGTTTGAATTTGTTTATGTTTGTCTGTATTTTCCAACGGTGCTCAAAGGTGTTAATGTTCTGTATAGCTCTTTCTGTTGTTCGTTTCATGATGTGTTGTGATTTAGAGGGGTGTGAGATTATCTGTGTGATATCGTCTGCATAAGAAATATGGTTGCTGTAAGGTGTAGGTTGTGGCAGATTGGCTGTATACAGGATATACAGGGTTGGTGAAAGAACACTTCCCTGTGGTACTCCACTTCTGAGGTGGAGGGGGGCGCCCAGGTGTGAGCCCAGGCGTATTGTAGCAGTCCTGTGGTCCAGGAAGCTGCAGAGGAGGCGTGTGAGATGTGTAGGGAGTTGTAGTTGTGTTAGTTTGTATTTGAGACCGTCATGCCAGACCTTGTCAAAGGCCTTGCTGACGTCTCGTAGTATAATGTTGATCTGGTGCTTGTTTGCGAGACCGAGAGCAATCTCCTCGTAAGCGAGGGCGATAGCGCTCTCGGTCCCCCTGTGTGGGCGAAAGCCATATTGCCTATTGTTGTGGTGGTTGTTGTTTTCCAGGTGTGTGGTGAGTCTGCGTGTTATAAGCCTCTCTAGCAGTTTCCCGGGAACTTCCAGCAATGAGATGGGGCGGTAATTCTCCACCTCATGTGCTGACTTCCCCGACTTCGGAATGAGGGTGATGGTGGCGTGTTTAAATTTGTCGGGGAAATATCCTGTAGCCAATGCCGCATTAAAGAGATGGCGTAACCTGCGGATCATTATGGGTGGCAGATGTTCTATGATTGTTTTGTTTATGTTGCTTGCTCCTGGTGTTGTGTTTTTGGTGTTTTTGATGGTGTTAACTATTTCTTCTGGAGTGATAGGTGTGGAGAGGGGACTGTCCTCCGTGAGGTTGTTTAGTCTAATGATGTTTTCTGGGAGAATTGTGTTTCTGTGTTGGTGTAGATAGTGTGTTACCTCGGTCTCTGTGGTGTGGTCGAATCGGGCGTTCTCGGTGGGGGAGATTTGGAAATTCAGTTGCCAGAATTCCCTGTGGAGAAGCTCCATCTCCTCCACCGAGTCAACCTTCTGTCTGTGTGCATTGTACAGGTATGTAGTGGTCTGTTTGTTCGACCCCATGAGCATTTTGAAGGAGCTCCAAAATTTCTTGGGGTCTTTGGTGTTTTGACATAGTCTCTGTGCCAGTGATTCCCAGTGTTGTTTGTTCATTACTCTAATTTCGGGTGTTATTTGCGTTCGGAGTTCTCTGTATTGTGTGCGTAGTTGTGCGTCCCAGCCCCGTGTTGCTGAAAGGTCGTGTAAGTGCCTGTATTGTATTTTAAGCAATTTCAGACAATGTGTTTCTCTGTAGTGAGGGATTGTTTTGTATGTTGTTTGGGGAATGTTGGCCTGTCGGGACGTCTGTATGTCTGTGTACCACTGTTCAAGGTGGATGTTTATTGTATGTGTAGGTTGCCCCTCGAGATCAACTACTTGTGTGTTTTCGAGTGCTTGTTTGAAGCCCTCCCAGTTTGCATGTTTGAGAGATACTCGGGGTTGTGTTGGGATCATAATAGGGTTTGTTGACAGTGTTAGGATGACCGGGAGGTGGTCGCTGGATCTGATATCGTCTGTTGTTATATTAGTAACATGTTCCCTGCCTCCTACTGTTATTGTTACTACTACTACTACTACTACTGTTTCTATTATTAGAATTACTACTACTACTACTACTACTACTATTATAAGACCATTCATTGTCCTTACACACAGGTAGATAGCTCTACAAGTGCTTAATTAATTACCAAGTAGACAAACAGTGAGTCGGTTTGTTATTCATTAGCCCTACCTATCTGTGTATCTCGGCTGTTTAGCTTTTAGCGTAGAATGTTAAAAATGTCACTAGAACCTACAAACTACAGGGAACATAACATAACACCTAACTTGTGGAGGTAAGGTATGTTTGATCATATGTGGTATATTTATTAATGTTTTAGCACATAAACCTTGGGAGGTGAAGTGGATCATAGCCTCTGTTTATTCTGTCACTCAAAGTTAGTATTCAAATAATGTGTTGCGTTATTGAGCGTCTTGATTGCAAAATACACCTACACATTATATATCTGTATATATACAAATCTGTAGATATACATATATATTCTATATATACATTATATATATTCTATATACTATATATAATATATATATATATACATTGTATATATATATATATATATATATATATATATATATATACATACTTATACATATATATATATATATATATATATATATATATATATATATATATATATATATATAGATTTCTGTATATACACACATACATAATTATTTATATATATATATATACATATTTATATATATATATATATATATATATATATATATATATATATATACCTAACTATATATATGAATATTTAACTTATATATATATATGAATATTTAACTTATATATATATATATATATATATATATATATATATATATATATATATACACAAACAGAGAGAGAGAGAGAGAGAGAGATTTAGGTATAAATATATATAGATATATAGTGGGATATATATATATAAATATATATATATATATATATATATATATATATATATATATATATATATATATATGTGTGTGTGTGTGTGTGTGTGTGTGTATACACACATATGAGAGAGTGTGTGTATGTGCGTATGTGTGTGCATGTATGTATGTATATATACATATATATATATATATATATATATATATATATACATATATATATATTTATATATATAGTTATCTATATATATATATATATATATATATATATATATATATATATATATAGTTATCTATCTATATATACACATAAATCTCTCTCTCTCTCTCTATTTTTATATATGTGTATATATATATATATATATATATATATATATATATATATATATGTGTGTGTGTATTTATATATATACATAAATATACATACATACACATACACTCTCTCTTTCTATCTCATATATATATATATATATATATATATACACATATTAGCATTTAGTGTGTGTGTATGCATACATAACTAATACATACATTCATACATAACACTTTCTTTCTCTCTCTCATATATATATATATATATATATATATATATTGTGTGTGTGTGTTTGTGTATATGTATGTTTGTATGTATATATGCATGTATGTATGTAGGTATGTGTGTGTGTACATCTGTATGTACGTATGCTATCAAGATTGATATAATTCGTATGTATATATGCTTATCAATATTAGTGTGTGTACATTGACAACTTTTACACTACTTGTCTTAATTTCATCTCTCTGGAGACAATCTTTAGGCCCTGAAAAGGGCCGAGGATTATGATTTTGTGTTGCAGGTATGCAATCAAAACCTTAGGCGCGCTCTCCGCGGATACGGCGAGGAAGTTGGATATCCTTAGGCATGATTGTGACCCTCTTGGCGTGGATTGCGCAGAGGTTGGTGTCCTCAAAGAGGCCGACCAGGTAAGCCTCGGAGGCTTCCTGCAGAGCCATGACAGCAGAGGACTGGAAGCGGAGGTCAGTCTTGAAGTCCTGGGCAATCTCACGGACCAGGCGCTGGAAGGGCAGCTTGCGGATCAGGAGCTCAGTGCTCTTCTGGTAACGACGGATCTCACGAAGGGCAACAGTTCCGGGCCTGTAACGATGGGGCTTCTTGACACCTCCGGTAGCAGGGGCAGACTTACGTGCTGCCTTGGTGGCCAACTGCTTGCGGGGGGCCTTGCCTCTGGTAGACTTATGTGCAGTCTGCTTGGTACGTGCCATTTTGCGAGTTTGTATCTAGACAGATATGAAACGCGATCACGCTCAAGACGTCAATTTATAGGAGAGCGAGCGAGCCCTAGCGGAGTCGCGTGTGGCTGCGAGAGTCTGGCTTAACCCCACCTATTTCTACTGGGTAAATATTGCCAAAGATACGGCACATGTCAGGTCCTGTAATGCAGCTTCGGTGACGTTATGTTCAATTCCAAGTTGAAGCTTGGGACAAACTACTAAGGCCCAATCAACTGAAAGTATTTTACATGTGAGCTTTTGTCAATAACAAGGCCTAGGCGAGTTTGTATTTGCACAGCGGTCAGTGAAGATGAGCGCTCATCTGAGTCGGTCGCCTCTCCGCTACGCAGACCGGGCGCGGCGGTAGCCTTACCCGATCTCGGCCGACCCGAGGGCTAGGGCTTTCAGGACCACTAGGTCCCAAGGTTTTTGTGTGGGTTTCTTCTTAGAGAGATCGTTTGACACCCCACGCAAAGACGACCTTGGCCTTGTGTGCTAACTTTGGGTGTTACCACACTTACCTTACGTTGGAGCTAGTGTTTTAATTGTAGGTCAGAGTGCTTACAATTAAAACACGAAGCATTGTGGCAATTGACAGTTTTACTGCGAGGTGCCGGCCGAACATATAAGGGTTCACGCCCGTTCGGCAGGGTTCAACCCCGACCGGCCCTAACACACAAAGACTGTTAATTGCTCAGTGTGCCTCCCTTTTTTGAAACCACTTTCCGCCGTTCCACGTTCCTGTCATATTAGCTTTGCTAGCCTTCCCCCAATTTCCCATCACCATCACCCTTACGCTATGCGATCATGGGTCACATGATCAAATTAACATACTCTGGGGAGCCCATCTCCTGTGAGGTGGCTCTCCAGAAAATCTTCGAACTCACAGAGGTTGCCGTCACGCACTGCTTTAAAGTCCACAACGGTTATAAAGTTGTTGTAGCCAACCAGAACAAATGACCCCCTTCCTCTCCTCATCTGGCCAAAGAAAACTCGCTGCTCAGGGCTTTAAACCCACTCCTTCCCCTGAAACCAAGGCAAGATGCACGGTCGTGGCAAAAAAGATCGACAAAACAATCCCGCCACGATCGTGTGAGGCCATTCAGGCGGAAATAACAGCTAAAACGATGTCACTGTAGTTGACATTTACAAACCTCCTGAATCTCGGATCGTCAAGATCCGATGCTCGTCGCCTGAAGAGGCACAGAGACTAATTTATCGTGGGATCGTGATGTTTAACACATCCGTCCCCACCTATAACATAGAGCCTGAGTGCTTCATTCAGATTGATCAATGCCTGAAGTGCTACAGATACAATCACAAAAAACACACATGTACACACGAACAAAGGTGCAGTCGTTGTGGCGAAGTTGGGCACTTCTTCGCCACTTGCAACAAGCCCACCAAATGTTGCAACTGTGAGGGGCAGCACGCCGCCGTCAGCGGGTCTTGCCCTACACGAAAAGAGATACTGAAGACGAAAAGACAAGCACGTATAAAAAACACCAACCCAACATACGCCTCAACAGTTCAACAACCCCTACAGACATCTACACCCATCACCACAAGACCTCCCACGATTCCCCCGAGAACCACAATGCCTCCCCCACCTCAGTTCCCCCAAACCAAAACTCTCACACCTGACATTAACACTAAAATACAAACTATACTACACGTAGCTTTGATAGCTGCCAAATACAAAGCACAAAGATTCGCAGACATTGTCCCTGTACTGCTACAAAGAAACAACCTCCCTAACATTGTGATTCCCAGGGAAATCTTTGAAGATGAAGACCTATATATAGCTGAATATCACACACAAACAAACACAAACACCGAGGATAGACCGGCGACCACCACACAACCACAGCCCTCTACCTCCCGCACACACCTACTCCCACAACCACAACCACAACGCCAACCAAAACTAAGCTCACAACCAAATACTACAAAAAACACAAACGAACACAAACGCAAACTACCATCACCACTAAACACGCACAAGAAGAAAGACAAGAAAGACCCACTGCCCCCGACGACCACCGCACCCCCTCGTCGTCACCATGACAACACCATTCTGGGGGACTCCGATAGCGGGGATAGCCTCCAAATCGACCTCCCTGAGGTCGAAGCGGGGGCTACCTCGCTAGCTGCTCCCCTCGGGGACGCAGCCCCTGTTCTCCCCGTTGGGGGGAACTTCGGGGGACTAGGAAACATCGGGAATTGGTCCGCCGATTCCCGAGAATTCCACGTCTCCCTCTCCCAGGAGTCCCTCCCGGACCTCGAGGGGGACGGGGCTCGGACTCGTCCGCGGCCTCGGTTCCGGGAGCAGCAAACGCCACGAAAAGTGGGTCAGCGTCAGCTTGACCTACTTTAAATGGCGTGCTGACAATTAGATGAGCTGCCTCCCACGCCAAACTGCACCTGTTCAAAGCCCTTACACACCCTCCTCTCACACACACACGCACTCAGACCCACATTACATACAAATGCACACAAGCTACAGATCAATCAGAATAAAGCACCCACATGGATCTGTACTATGGGCTGAGGACGAGTTGTGTCGTCCTCATGATCACAAGAAATGCTTCTGTGCCTCTCCCTGGCGCAGGAGGCTATGTAAACAACAACTACAAACCTCGCGTTTTGGTTGCCCGTCTGGATAGACCATGCCTTCTTCAGGAGAAGAAGGGCGGCCCTGGCCGCGATGTCTTCTCGCCGGACCGAGGCGATGAACAGGGGCCAGTTCCTGGCTTGGCAGCATCATCTTTTCCTTTGTGTGCTTCTCATACTTCCTTCACGTCTTTCACCCCTCCTCCTTCCCTTGTTTGGTTCGTGTTTTTTAATGTTCATAATTTTATTTAAAACTCAAGATTAGTTAGCTTCGGCGCTTTTTACTATAAACTCGGCACCCGCGATCCCCACGGCTCGGCCAATCGCGCTCCGGCGCGATTGTTGCCGGGTCTCGCGAGCGCGGGTGTCGAGCAGCGTAAATTTGCTGACTATCTTTTTTTTAAGCTTTTAATTTTACTTGTGTTCTTGTGTTCCCTTTTATTAAGTTTTTACGTTTTTTAGCTTTTTACAATTTATGTTTTGTGTCCCCTAGTTTATAAGTACTGTTTTATGGTGGATGTTTTCTCCAAAACTCCCCCTTTTAATTTCCTAAATAAAATAACCCCTCTTAAGAGAGCCCTATCCCGTTTTTAACTCCCTTCCCCCATCTCTCTCTCTCTCCCGGGCACGGCAAAGGTCGCGGGCTCGCGCCACGCCACCATTCCCCGTGCCGCCCCGCTTCTCGGTCTGTTAGTGGCTCTGCCCTTCACACAGGCGACCGCTCTCGTCTAGACGTCCGGAATGGTTTCCGAGTACCGCCCCCCCCCCCCCCTCACTGAGGTGAAACAACCTTTGGATGGTTGCTTCAGAGGGAAGGGGGAAACACTTTGAAAAGACACAGGTCCTTTCCTTCCTCACTGAGGTGAAACAACCTTTGGGTGGTTGCTTCAGAGGAATGTAAGGAACTGCCTGGCAAGAACGCAAAATCTCCCTTCCCTCACTGAGGTGAAACAGCCTTTGGGTGGCTGTTTTAGAGGGAAGGGTGAACTACTTTGAAAAGACACAGATCCTTTCCTTCCTCACTGAGGTGAAACAACCTTTGGGTGGTTGCTTCTGAGAGATGAAAGGAACCAGCTGGCAAAAGTGCAAAACCTCCCTTCCCTCACTGAGGTGAGGCAGCCTTTGGATGACTGTCTGAGAGGGAAGGAGGAATCCCTTTGAAAAGACACAGGTCCTTTCCTTCCCCACTGAGGTGAAACAACCTTTGGGTGGTTGCTTCAGAGGGATGAAAGGAACTGCCTGGTAAAAGTGCAAGACTCCTCTTCCCTCACTGCGGTGAAGCAACCTTTGGGTGGCTGCCTCAGAGGTCTGAGCAAAAGGGCTCCAAACAATGATGTCTCGTAGGTGGAAGGGCATCCCCTCTGGGCTCTCCCCAGGGGTTTACACCTACCCACGCGTTTGCCGTGCGTGGCAGCCTTGTGCGCTGTGGAGACGGGAGTCCTGGAGGTTGAGCGATGCCGTGAACGAGTACGCCCTGTGGCTAGCAACACGTCTCTTTGGTCCTCTATTCCAGCAAGACAGGCGGCCTGATCCCGGCACGGTCACAGTCAATCGGCTGGTCTCCCCCGGGAGGCTAGGGTCAAGCAGTCATGCCGCCATTGGCACTCACAATGGTCCGTGAGTGCCGTCACAATGGCTATTGGCTGCGTATATCCTCTCATCACTCCTGTTGCTGTTAGACACTGGTTCTGACACTCAGCTTCCCCTTGTTGGACTCCTTGGTGGGTGGGGGCGTGAGAGGATGAAGCACTTACCAATTCATGGAAAAAATAATCAAACACCCCCCTCAGACTGACAAAAATGTTGACGAACCGTGCAAGGCCCAGACCACGGTAGTCACCATGAAGGCATATGTGCCTTCCGGTGGCAAAAGAAAGTCCCATGCACAGGATGACACTGTCACCCCTGCTGCTAAGGTGGACAAGACCGAAGCCAATTGGTCTGTCCACCGAATAGTCAAAGATCTTGACTCGCGAGCTGGCCTCTCCAGGCCAACAGCTAAGCCAGGGAGGCCCCTGAGTTCACAGACGGCCTCCCCGATTGAGAGGGGAGAGCAGGCTGAACCAGCCGCATCAGCTCCTGCCTCCACAAACAAGCCCGAAAGCCGAAAGGGCGGGCCGAAGCGTCCGAGGCCGGATACCGACTCTGATGAAGAGTCGGGACCCCCTAAACGCTTCGCCCAGTTCAAAGTGCCAGCTAAACCCGAAGGCTTCGACAATGCCTACCAATTGGTCAGGGCATTGGAGTTGCAACGGAAAATCCGGTTGTCGATCCGGGTCGCCCGAGATCAGGGCATGATCATAATGCCCAAAGATCAAGCTACCTTAAATTTCCTCCGGGAAACGAAGGAGCTAACTGATGGGAGGAAAGTGAGTCTTTCCCCACTAAGTCCCGAGGAAAAGAGAACCAAGATGGTGCTACTTGGCTTCTCAGTCTCGTACGATGTGGAGCTGATCGCTTCACACCCACAGGTCGAGCAGGCTTCCCGAATGTCGAAGGGGAAGACCCCAACCAGGCAAGTCCTGGTGACCATGAAAGGTGCCCCAACCACTACCCTTGATCTGGGTAACTGGGGCACCTACAACCTTCGAACGTATGTGCCAGAACCACTTCGGTGTTTCAAATGCCAGAAATACGGTCACCACCAAGCTAACTGTACAGCCAAGCCTAAATGTGGTCTCTGTAGCAAGGCACACAACACAGAGGTATGCCTCAAGGCATACAAAGAGGAAAAGAGGGACACAACAGCCAAATGTCCCAACTGTGCCAAGAAGCATCATGCCTGGAGCCTGACTTGCTCTGTCAGAAAAAAGGCGGCCCTCAGGCGACAAGAGGTTGCTCAAAACCGATCAGACTTTGTTCCTGCCCCACCGGGCACCCATGTCTGGGGAAGGAACAAAAGCGAAAAGGCCTCCCGACCTCCTAAGAGGAAGGAAGCCGCCCCCCAGCCGACACCGGATGTCCCCAACAGAAAGGAGTTTCCGACAATGCCAAAGGTGCAGAAAAAGAAACTAAAGAAAAAAGGCTCTAAGAGCACCACAAAAACCTCCCCAACAGATGATCATCTCCTCTTTGACGAGGACGGTATGACTCTCCTGTTAACTGCTGTTGTCACAGCAGTAGCAACAGCCCTGGGGAGGTCGAGTGAGGAGGCTGAGAAGGCAGTTTCGGTCGCCATGACGGCAATGACCCAGACTGTCGCAGCCCTGAAGGGAAGAAAGCTGGCTAGAGCAAAACCAGCCTCACCCTCACCCCAGGACGAGACTCCCCTCCCCACTCCAAACCAGGCCATGCCTTCACAGGCAGAGCCAAAACAGGCTGAATCTGTGCAGCCAGAGCCAGATCACGCTGACCTTGCCCAGGCAAGGCCAGCAAGGCCAGCCAAGAAAAAGCCTGAGAGAAAAGCCGAACCAACCAAAGTCAGAGCTACCAAAGGCTCTCCACCCCCCAGTGGACCCAAGGATAGCCTGACAACAGACGAGGAGCCCTCAACCAGCGAGGACCTCGCAATGGAGTTGTCAGACTCCGACGATGTCTCTGATGTAACTATCACTGAGTAACATCATGACACACCATCTAAGCATCCTACAGTGGAACATCAATAGCTTCTCTGCAAAGAACGCTTTTCTCCAAGCAGTAGTGCGATCAAGGAACATTGACATTGTCATGCTCCAGGAGACATTAACAGTGGACACTGTTCGCTTCTCAGGGTACCATGCCTTCACACTGCCACGAACACCTGGCAAGAGAGGCTTGATCACCCTTGTGAGAGCAACAATCCCCTGCTCCGCAATAGCCGATGCATCGCACTGTGGAGACGATGTTGAATCACTTGCTGTCGAGGTTCACCTGGCCGGGGGGCCCCTCAAACTGTACAATGTGTACAGCCGGCTACGCTGTAGAAGCTTAGACATCAGCCAGGTCTGTGCTTCTGCTGCACACGACCTAGTGATCATAGGGGGAGACTTCAATGCACACCACCCCATCCTGGCTCCCTGCCGGGCACCGGATGCGGCCGGCTATCACATAGCCGACGTGCTAGAGACATTCCCTGAGATCGCTCTCCTCAACACCCAAGAGCCAACGCACGTCAGAGGACGGGTCCTAGACCTCACCCTGGCCACTGCGACTCTGGTGGGGAGGATTGGCTGGTGTGTCGATGAGACCGTCACAAGTGACCATTACGGCACTATAACTACCCTCATGGATGCTGGCCCAGCCGAAATCCTAAGACCGAATCCAAGATGGAAAACAGACAAGGCCAACTGGCAGGCGTTTCAAAACGCCTTGGCCCTCTGTCTGAGATGCAACAATCCCCCACAAAGCGAAAATGTGGAAGTGCTCGAAGCTAGCCTGCTAAACGCCATTAATGAAGCAGCCTCACAGACCATACCCAAAACTCGGCCTGGGTCCAGAAGTCACAAAGACGCCTGGTACTTCAATGACGAGATCAGGGAGGTCAACCACAGGGTGAACATGTGCCGAAAACTATTCCGAAGGCAAAGAACCCCTGACAACTTATCCCTCCTAAGGGAAGCTGTCACGGATGCCAAGGAAACTGCCAACAGAGTCAGGCAGGAAAAGTGGCTGGAATGGTGTGAGTCCTTCGACCACCAAACCACCCTTTTAGAGCTGTGGCAACGGGTCAAGCGAGCTACCAGCCGCTCAGCCCCGAGGTGCACCCATCACGACCCCCAAGCAGAGGCTAACAGACTGGCGCACGAGTTCTCTGCGAGAACGAGCAGCAACAGTCTGCCAGCCGAGCTGAGGGCAAGACAAGAGCGTCTACAGCCAGACAGACACGCTCAGATCAGAGAAAGGGCAGCCGAACCCGATAACTCAGACGTTATCTTTTCTCTGAGGGAACTAAGGAAAGCCTATAAAACCAGTTCCAACACAGCCCCGGGCTCTGATGGGATCTCGTACCCCATTATCTCCCACCTAGGACTAGCAGGTGAGCGTGCACTCTTGCAACTCATCAACAAGTCCTGGGAAACTTCCACTCTACCCCAGAGTTGGAAGAGGGCTACCATAGTTCCCGTCCCAAAACCAAAGGAGCCGGGGAAGTACCGCCCCATCTCTCTGCTCAGCTGCCTGGCCAAGACGGCTGAGAGGATGGTACTAAACCGGCTTCAATGGAAAACGGGACCCCCGCACGAACGCCTTCACGGGTTCACAAGGGGCATGGGCACAGCACACAGAATAGCCATGCTCTTAAGCACAATCAGCAAGGTCCCAGCTGTTGTGGTATTCCTTGACCTGGAGAAGGCTTTTGAACTGGCAAGTCCGCTTGCCATTCAGGAAAGCCTGATCCCGAAGGGAATCAGAGGAAAGCTCTTGGCTTGGATAGGTGACTACTTCAGGAACAGGACTGCCAATGTCAAATTCCAGGGTCACCTATCGCAGCACATGCCGCTCGAAAATGGAACGCCACAGGGTGGGGTTCTCAGTCCAGCCCTATTCAACACTTTAATGTCCTGCATCCTCAACATAAACCTCCCAGTGGGGTGCCAGATCATCTCGTACGCAGACGATCTCGCTATCACCTCCACTGGACCACGCAGCCAGAATAAAGCCCAGCGTTGTCTGGACCTCGTGTCAGAGGAGTGTTGTAGGACAGGACTAAAGATCTCTGCTGCCAAATCCAAAGCCATGGCTCTGAGACAGAGAGTTCGAGGCACAAGACTGAAAATCCAGGGAGTGGAATTAGAATGGGTCAAGGACTACCTATACCTTGGGGTAAGGATAGACCGGACCCTCTCCTTCCATAAGGAGGTCCAGTACCTGGTTGACCGAACCAAAGCAAGACTGTCCGTCATGAGAGCAATGACTGGGAGACGCATAGGGGCCAGACACAAAGTACTAAGATCATTCTATGTACATGCTGTCCGGCCCATTGTGGACTATGCCTCAGTCGCTCTAATTGCTGCAAAGAAAAAGCACACAGACAAATTAGAAACAGTCCAAAATTAAGCTGCCAGGATCATTCTGGGTGCCCCTAGGTGGACGAAGGTCCTCAACCTCCTGATGGAGGCAAACCTTCTCCCCCTGGACTCACGAATCGATCTAACGGCAACGCAATTCCTGTCAAAGGTCATCCAGGCTCCCAGGAACACAAGCCTAAGACAAAAATTAGTCAGATGCCTCGAACAAGACAACGAGCTCGTTGCAAACAACTCCTGGCTGTCTCATACAGCCAGGGTGTTGATACGCCATCAGCTCAAAGAACAGCTTCTTGCTAAGGGCATGGACTCCCCCCACCCCAACTTTGCCGAAGCCCCGCCGTGGGCACTGAGCCTGATAGAGTTCAACATAATGAGCCTGTCAATGAAAAAGAGCCTATACCCCATGCCTAGCCTAAAGGCAGAAGCCCACAGGGTCATTGCAGCCATCACTCCTCCGGGTAGTAGAACATACTACACAGATGGATCGGTCGATCCCTTGAGCCACACTGCAGGCGCCGGCTTTGCAGCTAGGGATGCCACGCGATCCATGAGGGTAACAGACAACGCCTCCTCGCTACAGGCAGAGGCAGTTGCAATCATGGGAGCCCTAGGCCACGCGTCCCTAAGGGAAGGACACGTGGTCATACACACAGACTCCAGGGCAGCCATTGACTGTCTTCAGCACAGCTCACCCACAGACAACATCTACCTACTGACCACGATTCTCACAATGGCACAGAGAATTCTTGCTCAGGGTAGAAGAATTTTCATCAACTGGGTCCCAAGCCACATCGGCATCAGAGGGAACGAGCTTGCTGACAGACTAGCCGTCGCTGGCAGGGGTAAGCCCCCAAATCCCATGACGATAAAACCGAGCCGAAAATTACTTATGGAGAAGTGTGCCTTGGTCGGTCGTACCTTCCTACGGCAGCTCCACAGAGAGGAAACGAGAACCTCCCCCTCGGCCAGCTGGTACTCAGACGCCACAGGCTAGGAACCACTGCCACTCTCTGAAGTAAGCAACAGAGGTACCGAAGTCATTCTTCACAGAATGCGCCTAGGTTACCACTGTGCATGGCAGATTATCCCAACAATCGAACGCGATGAATGGTGCTGCAAGCACTGCGGCGAGCCGAACGCCACACTAGTCCACTACCTAGAAAATTGTGACCATACACAATTCCTGAGACATGGACCGCCCACAACAGCCGCCGTGCTGGTAAAGAGGCTATGCGAAATGCTTACACCATGGCGGCAGGAGCGCTTGCTGGCAATCCCGCCGCCACGGTAAGCACCGAGTGTCAGACAACTCAATGAGACAGCCGTAAAAAAGCTGACACAGGCCGGGCCATATCTAGAAGGCCCGGGCGAAGCTAGAACTTCGCAAACCAACCTTCCCCCCCCCCCCCCCTCTCTCTCTCTTCCGTGCGTAACCTCAACCACGCCCCATCTCATCACCCTTCCATAGCGTAAGCGTCCCTCATCCTAATCCTTACCTCAATCACACTTGTTTCGGATTTCCGACACGTGACATCTGCCGCCTGCACCCTGCCATGACCGTGGCTCCTTTGCCGTAAGGAGTGGCAACGCGCGAGTGGGGGAGGAGATGTCATGGCCAGTGTTGCTAATCCAGGCGTGGTGAAATCGCCAGAGCACGTCTCCCTGGAAGTCCTGCCGCCGACAGGGAGAAATCTCTGCTCGACGCGGGCGTGGGAGATAGCCTCTGATTAGCGATCTCACTCGTACTTCACCCTCGTAGTCTCCCGGTTAGCCGAGGGCGCCACCGTTGCCATGGGCGAGAAGTCCGTGCACGGTGGGGCCCCGATGGCGCCTGGCAGGCCGCCCTCTCCGCTCCCAACCTCCCGTTAGCCGAGTGCGCGCCGCAGCCCGGGCATGTGGACTCGCCGACCCATGAGTTCGCTCATGCCAGGCGAATCCCGCCATGCCAGGGCCACGCGCGCACAGATGGCGCGGGGCCTCCCTCTCCAGCCTTTGTCCTCCTTTCTGCCTCCCTGTCAGCTATGCCCCCCAACTTTTACCCCGCATGTTGGGTTAAGCCCCGACTCTTTTCTCTCTTACTAAATCATCTTTTCGATCCCCCCCTTTATCCTTCCCCTCTCCCGCCTTCTTCCCCCCCCCCCCCCCCCCGGTAACGGGTCTTTTCTTTTAACTTTTGCTTTGCTTTGCCCGAGGGCTCTCAGGACCTCTAGGTCCCAAGGTTTTTTTCGTGGTATCTTCGTAGAGAGATTATTTGACACCCCACGCAAAGACGACCTTGGCCTTGTGTGATAACTTTGGGTGTTATTGCACACTACTTGCTTTGAGGCTAGTATTTTTAATTATAGGCCAAAGTGCTTATAATTAAAAATACGAAGCACTGTGGCAATCTGCAGTTTTGCTGCGAGGTGCCGGCCGAACATATAAGGGTTAATTCCCGTTCGGCAGGGTCTTAACCCCGACCGGCCCTAACATACAAAGACTGCTTATTGCCCGGTGTGTCTCCCTTTTTGATACCACAATCCGCCCTTTCATCGCCCTGTCTATTAGCCCTGCTAGACTTCCCTCCCTCACCCATCATCATCACCCTCGCGCTATGTCATGGGCCACGTAATAAAATTAACATATTCTGGGGAGCCTATCACCTGTGAGGTGGCTCTCCAGAAAATATTCTCGCTCACAGAAGTTGCTGTAATGCACTGCTTCAAGATGCACAAAGGCTACAAAGTTGTTGTTGCTAAGCCTGAACAGCTGACCCCCTTTCTCTCCTCGTCTGGCCAAAGGAAACTCCTAGAACAAGGTTTTAAACCCTTACCTTCCCCTGTGACTAAGGGTAAATGCACGGTCGTGGCTAAAAAGATCGACAAGACAATCCTGCCACGATCGTGCGAGTCTATCCAGGCGAATGTCTCGGCTAAAAACGATGTCACTGTCCTTGATGTTTACAAAACCCCCTGAGTCACGCATTGTTAAAATCCGCTTCTCTGCGCCTGAAGAGGCACAGAAGCTCCTAACTCGTGGGATAATGATGTTCAACACATCCGTCCCCACCTATAATGTGGAACCAGAGAGCTTTATTCTGGTTGACCAGTGCCTCAAATGTTACCGATTCAATCACACAAAACACACATGCACACACGAACAGAGATGCAGCAGATGTGGTGACATCGGTCATTTCTATGCCACATGCAACAAGACAACCAAATGTTGCAATTGCGAGGGCCAGCATGTCGCCGTCAGTGGGACTTGCCCCAAACGCAAAGAAATAATCAAAACAAAAAGACAAACACAAAAACAAAACAACAACCCAACCTACGCCTCAACACCCCGACCCTTACAAACATCCACACCCACTACAAAACGCCCCAACACGATTCCCTCAGGAAACACAATGCCTCTTCCACCTCAATTCCCCCCAAACAACACCCTCATACCAAACAACAACCCCAAAATACAAACCATACTACACGTAGCTTTAATAGCTGCCAAGAAATACACAAACATACTCCCAATACTACTACAGAAAAACGGTTTCCCCAGTATTGTGATTCCTGAGGAGATCTTCGAAGACGAAAACCTATACATACCAGAGTATCACACACAAACAAACACAAACACCGAGGCTAGAGTGGCGCCCACCACAGCACCACAGCCCTCTACCTCACACACACATGTACTTTCACAACCACAACCACAACGCAAACCCAGAGTAACTGCACAAGAAAAAACTACAAATAACACAAATGATCACAAACGCAAACTTCCTTCACCACTAAACACTCACCAGAAAAAAGACAAAAAAGACCCTCTGCTCACGGAAAACCCGGAGCCCTCCGCTCCTCGTCGTCGTCATGACGACACATTAATTGGGGACTCCAGCAGCGACGATAGCCTTCGCATCGACCTCGGTCCTGAGGTCGAAGAGGGGGCTGCCGCGCTGCCCGTTCCCCCTGGGGACGCAGTTCCCGTCCTCCCCGTCAGGGGAAACCTTGGGGGACATGGTAGCGTCGGGAATTGGTCCGCCGATTCCCGTGAATGCCATGTCTCCCTCTCTCAGGAGTCCCTCCCGGACCCCGAAGAGACCCAGTCTGGGGCTCGTCCTCGACCGCGTTTCCGTGAGCAGCAAACGCCACGAAAAGTAGGTCACCATCATCCCGACCTACTCTGAGTGGCATGCTGACAATCGTTCAAGCATAACTCCTATGCTATCAAATACTTCGGCTACACGTCAAGACAATCACGAAACGGCTGGTGTGTAGGGTCCTGCATTCTCGTAAAATCCACCTTTCATTTCAAATTCATCTCGCCTCCATTCATTCATCCAGACTTCATGGCTATCAAGCTATTCACCCAGCAGGGTCCCATAATGATTGACACTGCCTATATCAGACCTCAAACAAACTTGCCCATTCACGATTTCAATAAAATATTTAATTATAATAATCTCCCAGTCTTCTTTGCCGGGAATGTTAACGCAGCACACACATCACTTAACCACACATACAACACAAGGCAGACAGCTCCTGTCTATTTTCGAAACAAAAAGACCCGACCCGACTTCTACACTTCATTCACATCGAGAGGGAAGGGCCGCCCTGATCTTGTTTTCGGGAACAGAGCGGCTCTCCCCTACCACACACACATACAACCCGGCCCGAACTTCGGTTCTGACCACATACCCATCATCAAAAAACTTTCTACCACACCTATACAAAACAAAGAAACAACATCCTTCAGGTATAAAAAAGCAGACTGGGACGACTTTAAATCTTATCTTGCCAATCAAAATTTTAACTTTAACCTTGAAAGAGAAAATATTCTCGAAATAGATAGGCATTGGCATCATCTCTTCGCATGGATATCAGCAGCAATGCGCCGCGCTATTCCGCGAGAGCGCTATAAAATCAGAAGTTCATTCCATCCAAGCGAGAGAACCAAGCGTCTCCTGACCTGCTACAGGAACCGTTTTCTTCAAAATTTAAATCACTTGCATCCTCAGAAACCATGTCATAAATAGTTTTGATAATGACCACAAAATTCATTGGCAAAATTTAATTAAACAAACAGAATCTATGAGAGTTCGCACTCCACGGGAATTTTGGCATTCAATTAAGCGATTAAAAGGTAGCAATCCCCCCCTTCACTCACCTCCTCAAGGACAACAACCAAATTTCAGATCCCGTGGAGGTTATCAAAATTTTTCGTGATCACTGGCAAACTGTTTTCTATCCACATGAACCCCACCCTCTCTTTAATGAACATTTTCACTCCATCAACACCTGGAGCCAAGACTGCTTTAGAGGTCCTCATCCCTAAGCCAAACAAAGACCTAACCGACCCCAAGAATTACCGCCCAATTAGTTTACTAGAGACATTCGGCAAATTTTTTGAAAAAATAATTAACTCCCGACTAAGGCGGTATCTCGACGATCATGACTTACTCTCCTCAAAACAATTCAGCTTCCGCTCTCACCGATCGACTAATGACGCACTGACTATACTGACTAATTACTGTCTTAACAACAAAGACAGAAGACTAAAGACGGTTCTCGTAACCAAGGACGTGGAGCGAGCCTTCGACACGGTCTGGCATGCTGGCTTGAAGTACAAACTGTGCACTAAATTTAATTTCCCTTCGTGCACCAAGAAGCTGCTATGCAGCTTCTTGGATGACCGTAAATTAAAACTCAAATTTAATGGTAAAATTTCCAACACCATCCAAATGCACGCAGGTGTACCTCAAGGCAGCATAATCAGCCCAACACTATACATATTATACTCAAACGACCTCCCTGACCCCACATTTCCCGATTCATTGACGCTCCTTTACGCCGACGACTGTACTCACTTAGCCAGACATAATTCGCTCGCTGGTGTTGTCCGACGAATTAACGACGAGCTTGACACCGTCTCGAGGTGGGAGCACAAATGGCTTATCAAAACTAATGCGACAAAAACAAAAGTTCTCTTTATTGACCCTAAACACAATCCTCCTTACGATCCAATTCACCTAAACTCTTTCGACAGACTACAAGCACTTCTTCCAGTAACACGCTCTTGCACCGTGCTCGGTGTAACGTTCGATTACATGCTAAGATTTCATAATCATATTTGGAAAAAAAGGCCGCATTGGCTTAAAAGAGATTACAGTCGCTTCATCGATTTAGATGTGCGGCCCCGCGCACAAAGCTGCACCTGTTCAAAGCCATCATACACCCTCTTCTCACATACTCCCCACTTACACTTACACTAGCAGCATACACAAACAGAAGAAAGCTACAGATCATCCAGAAGAAAGCTCTCCGATGGGTCTACAGTATAGGCTGGGACGAGTTTGTGACTTCATCACAACTCCACGAGAGAGCTTCTGTGCTCCCTCTGGACCTTTTGTGGCGCGCGAGGGTTTGTAAACAACTCGACAAACTTCGTCTTTGGCTGCCCGACTAGATAGACAGGAATAATGTCTTTCTCCTGGGAAGGAGGAGCGGCCTTGGCCGTGATTCCTTTGCGCTGGACTGGGACGAAGAACAGGAGCCAGTATTTTTAGCTTGGCAGCAACATCTTATCCTATGGGAACCTTCTCATACTTCCTTCCTGCCTTTCACCCTCCCTCCCTCTATTGTTTTGTTCGTTTTTAATATTTTTAACTTTATAATGTTAAGTTAAGTTGCGTGAGCTTCTTTCTTCTTTATGGTTTGCGAAGTTCTAGCTTCGCCCGGGCCTTCTAAATATGGCCCGGCCTGTGTCAGCTTTTTACGGCTGTCTCATTGAGTTGTCTGACACTTGGTGCTTACCGTAGCGGCGGGATTGCCAGCAGGCGCTCCTGCCACCATGGTGTAAGCATTTCGCATAACCTCTTTACCAGCACGGCGGCTATTGTGGGCGGTCCCTGTCTCAGGAATTGTGTATGGTCACAATTTTCTAAGTAGTGGACTATTGTGGCGTTCGGCTCGCCGCAATGCTAGCAGCACCTTTCATCGCGTTCGATTGTTGGGATAATCTGTCATGCACAGTGGTAACCTAGGCGCATTCTGTGAAGAATGACTTCGGTACCTCTGTTGCTTACTTCAGAGAGTGCCAGTGGTTTATAGTCTGTGGCGTCTGAGTACCAGCTGGCCAAGGGGGAGGTTCTCGTTTCCTCTCTGTGGAGCTGCCGTAGGAAGGTACGTCCGACCAAGGCACACTTCTCCTTACGTAATTTTTGGCTCGGTTTTATCGTCATGGGATTTGGGGGCATACCCCTGCCAGCGTCGGCTAGTCTGTCAGCAAGCTCGTTCCCTCTGATGCCGATGTGGCTTGGGACCCAGTTGATGATAATTCTTCTACCCTGAGCAAGAATTATCTGCGCCATTGTGAGAATCGTGGTCAGTATGTAGATGTCTGTGGGTGAGCTGTGCTGAAGACAGTCAATGGCTGCCATGGAGTCTGTGTGTATGACCACGTGTCCTTCCTTTAGGGACGCCTCTGCCTGTAGCGAGGAGGCGTTGTCTGTTACCTTTGCTACAAAGCCGGCGCCTGCAGTGTGGCTCAAAGGATCGACCGATCCATCCGTGTAGTATGTTCTACTACCCGGAGGAGTATGGCTGCAATGACCCTGTGGGCTTCTGCATGGGGTATAGGCTCTTTTTCATTGACAGGCTCATTATGTTGAACTCTATCAGGCTCAATGCCTACGGCGGGGCTTCGGCCAAGTCGGGGGGGGGGGGGGGGAGTCCATGCCCTTAGCAAGAAGCTGTGTATCACTTCTGACATTACATTTCAAGCAAACAAATAAACTTACTTTGGTAGCCGCCACCACGGGACTAGGGGTCCCGACCCTTAGACTTATTATAGATTTCTTATTGGTGATGTTTGACCGAGTTGGAGGCTTGATTCAGCATTTATCGACTTGTATATCTGCTCCTTATTTATTAATTGTTTATCACTTTCAAAGGTAATTATTTATCTTAATAACTTAGGTTTGATGGTTAAGTAATGATCTTATATCAGGAGAAAAACAGATTTATTGTTTGATTAGGTATATTACGAAACGACTAAACAAATACATGCAACGAATTACGGACATACACGAATTAAACAAATACAACCAATTACACTCAATATGCTGACATAGAAAAACGCACAGACAAATACAAATATATACACATACGAATACGAACACTAACATTAACATTAACATGAACACGAATACGAACACGAACGAACACTACACTAAGTATATTACGTGAACACTCGTCAAATGTTTGTTCTATGTTTATAGTCACTAAACGTAAGTTTCTGCATATACACCGTCGGCTAGCGCTCGCTTCTTATCAGGGCACACGGAATTGTAATACTTCGCACTGAGAATACATGACCTGATTTGTAGTATCTCGAAAGATGTCCCCATCGACTATGTGTCACCGGCAACAGCAAGGCAGCGTCTCCCTCCACCGTTCTGCCAGCTTTTTGGGGTTACCTCGGTGACCTGGCGGCGGGTACAAAGGCTGTTTGTAAGCATATGCCGCCTGAGGTAACGAGCGGTTTGCGTAATCGGACCGCCACTCCAGCGGTTCAGGGACGTCGTCCGAACTGACGAAGCTGAGGTCATGGTGATGTCCAAAACCGTGCGTATCTGTGTCCGAAGTCCTGTAGGGGATGACCTGGGCAGAGAGAGGTCGCGTGGGCCAACGAAAGGCGTGTTCACTACAACCGCCCTCTCCCAGACGGCGCGCCGCCCCGGCAAGCCGCAACAATCCTGGGGCTGACGTAAGTACGTAACATGCGCCCGTGCCCTAGCCAGGTCAAACGGCCCAGCCACGATGGGGCTGCTCTGGCGGTCTTCCACTGGCGTCGAAGGGACAGGATGCTGCAGGGCGAGGCGAGAACAGACAAGCCCGTAACTAGGCTCAGCGAAAACAGACGAAAAGACGCACGACGACGTGCAACGGCATACGCTCCCCCTACAAGGGCTCAGGTGTACGGCTTGGACAACACTGACGACAGGAACAGACGACGTCTGTGCTGGCTCATGCTGGGGATAAAGATCAGGCTCAGTACATGTTCTCATATGTGCTATAATTCCGTGAAAAGGGCCATGCTCCTGACATGCGAGAGTTTAAGCTAGCTTGTTACGTTTAGACACGATTAAGCAGAACTGACTGACTATGAAACTTCATACAAGCAAGTTAGTGTTCACATTAAGCATTACAGACAAAAACAAATGAGCATGCCAGACATTAACACATTTTAGTAATGCACATTTAATTAGTAATATAAATACATATACACAAACACAAAAAAATGCAGAAATACACATGTGAATACAAATACTACTACAATTTATACAAAAGACAAATACACCTACATTGACATACAATCGCAATGTTGCTAAAGTAGAGAGAAAATTCACATCGTGAACTTTTACATAGTGCCACTAGCTGAATTAACACGATGCATCTGGGGATCTTACTAAACCTAGCAACATAACATTGATTGGATCATCTGGATCAATATCACCTGAATCAACCATTGCTTTTCCGGGTTGAACGACGCCTTCAGGCATAAGTATTCTCAATTCATTATCAATTTTAAATGGTACGATCTGATTCCTGTGAACTCTATGCTCTGTATACTTCGTAAGGTCTTTTACTATATATGACACTGGCCCAACTTTCTTTATAATTCTAAGGGGACCGATCCATCTAGATGCCAAGCCTGCTCCACCCTGACCTGGAGGTCTTTTACGCAAAATCAAAGATCCCTCCCGGAGTTCTGGAATCGCCTTCGTCCTTCTATCTACTCCTTCCATAGTTTCTTCCCTGACCTTCTGCGTCCCTGTGACCGCGGCGTCGCGAGCAGCTAATAAGTCTAATTGACGTTTCCCTATACCTCCATCTCTCGTGTGGTGGTTCGTGAGACCAACGGGAAAGGTGCAATCACGTCCTGTTAAAAGATACAGAGGCTGGTTATGCACTGATCTATGAAAAGCGGTGTTGAGGGCTAATCGCACGTACTCTAGTCGGGTATTCCAAGTATTAGGCGTCTCTTCGCACAATGCTGCTAAACAGTCTTTAATTACGCGGTTGCATCGCTCGACTAGTCCGTTAGAAGCTGGGTTGTATGGAGTAGTATATCGCGTTTTTGTTCCGAGCAGTTCACAGACTTCCCTGAAATACTCGCTTGTAAATTCACTCCCATTATCCGATAATAGTGTGACGGGGGGGCCGAAAATCGTTATAAAGTGTGAAATTAAGGCGTCTGCGACTGTGTGCGCATCCTTACTTGGCATGGGCACTAACTGTATGAACCGCGTTAACTCATCTACGATAGTTAGTACATATCTGTCGCCATTACTTGCAACCGGCAGGTCAATCAGATCAACCGAAACTCGTTCGAACGGCTCCGTCGCGAGCGGGTTGGCTGCTAGAGGAGCGCGCCCGCGCAGGACCGTCTTCCGCCTTTGACACGTCGGGCAGGTCTGAACGTACTTCCTGCAGTATTGCAAAGCATTAGGGAACCAATAAAAATCTACTAGTCTCTTATATGTTCTAAATATCCCTGGATGACCGGCTGTACTGCTATTATGCAATATTTTCATTGCTGCGGGGCGAACTTTAGGTGGCAAGACGAGTTGACTTACTAATCCGGACGGTAATTCTCGCACGTGGTATAATATGCCGTTGTTTACCTCGAATTCGTCTAACGACGCGGGGATCTTTACACGTGGCAGGGCCTTCCCTTCCACAAATTCTACTATCTCGCGACATAATGGATCCTCTAACTGCATTGCTCGAAACTGGTCGGGATCGATTGCTGACAGGTCTATCGCGGCCACGGCTCGTGATAACAGATCCGGTACATGATGGACTGCACCTGGTTTGTACGTTATCTTGCAGTCATAAGAAGCTATCTCGTGACTCCATCGAGACATCTTCGCGGACTTAGTGGGACGTTTAAAAATAAAGGTAAGAGGACGGTGGTCTGTAAATACCTCAAAGGTACGCCCGTAAACGTACGCGTTGAAGGCACGTATACCTTCCACGACAGCAAGTGCCTCAGCATCGGTGGCGCAGTATCGGACTTCGGCGCCCTTCAACTTCCTACTGAAATACGCGACGGCGTACGGTTTTCCTTCGACGCGTTGCATTAAACACGCGCCGATTGCAACATTAGACGCGTCTGCATGAATTTCGAAGGGGAGATTAAAGTTTGGTCTACGAAGGACCGGAGCGGAAACTAATGCTCTTTTTAAGTCCTCGAAAGCTTTTCGTTCTTCCTCACCCCAATGAAATTTGTTATCTTTCCGTGTTAGAGACGTTAACGGCGCGGCGATAGTAGCGTAATTTTCAATGTGGCGCCGGAAGAACCCACTTGCACCCAAAAACCTCCTGACTTCCATTACATTACGCGGTGCGGTCATACTAGCAATGGATGCTATTTTATCGGGGTCTGGAGTCACGCCATGTGGCGACACGACAAAGCCTAGTAATTTTAGTTCAGTTACTCCAAATTGACATTTATTATGGTTAAGTTTAAAACCTGCTCGCTCGATCAAATGTAATGTCTCTTCTAAATGTTGCATGTGGACATCAAAGTTCTTAGAATAAATAACTACGTCATCTAAATAGGCCATGGCATGTCTACCTAATACAGGTGATAACACGAAGTTTATCATTCTTTGATATGTAGCGCCGGCAGTTTTCAGGCCGTATGGCATACGCCGGAATTGCCATAAATTAGTGCCGTCTGAAAACGCGGTCTTTGGCCTGTCGTCGGGATTTAATTCGATTGACCAATAAGCGGAACGAGCATCGAGTATAGAAAAGATGGTGTTCTGCCCGAGCTCATCGATCATCTCTTCCATTCGAGGAAGAGGATAAGAGTCGGCCGTCGTGTGCGCGTTTAAATTCCTAAAGTCTATGCAAAATCTGAAGCTATTATCCTTTTTCCGGACCAGGACTATGGGCGACATCCAAGGTGAAGTGGATGGTTCGATCACCCCACTGTTTAGCCTTTTCTGGCACTCCTCTTTAATTTGTTGTTTTGCCATTTGCGGTAGCCTCCACTGCCTGGTTATAATGGGCGTGGTATCGCCAGTAGGAATGGAATGATATATTCCCGGTACGATACCTATGTCACCTTTTTCTCCGTCAAAGAGTCTCTTGTGAGACATCAGTACAGATCTTAATCGCTCTTGTTGTTTTGACGGGAGATGATCGAGAGCTAAATCAGAGAAAGGGTCCGTTTGATTTTGCTTTGTGTTTACTTCCGCTGCGCATACTTGATTGAACGACACGCCTGTGGTTGATTCGACGCTGGTTAAAACACGACCCGCGCGTATTTTTAGATCGTTATTACCTAGATTCACTATCCAAATATGCGCGTTACCATGACAAGTTCTTATAATTGCTCTAGGAATAACTATTTCGCCAAGACAACCGTGTACAATTATATCACAGTCTGGGTGTGATAGTCTGCTTATCGTAACTGGCACGAACTTACCGCTTTGGGAAGGCAAAACCGTTGCGCGTTTTATGCGAGCGTACGACACAGGTGGAGATCCGAACAAACCTTTAATATCCACCGTATGTACAGGTGATTTTACTTCGGCTAGTGCTATACCGAGAGAGGGTTTGTCTGTGAACGTTACAGGGATATACTCTTCGTTTATGCGTAATCCACACTTACCAGGAAAGGGTTTGTGATCGAGTGAAAACCTGAATCGCCGTAAAAAGTCTATTCCTAGTAATACATCTCCTGGGAATGGACAAGCGCTGGTTAACGTGAACCTGTGGATTATTTTTAAGGAAGGGGATATTTTGACTTCCACGTCTCTCTCTTCTATGGTCTCTAGCAAGGTGCCCGTTACACCTACAAGGGACCTAGCCTTACGTGCGCGTGAGGTAAACTTCAACGAGTTTAAGGACGAGTTTTTAATAAGGGAGACCGCACTTCCCGTGTCAATGAAACCTACTACTTTTTTTCCTCCGACGTTGATCATAATGGTTGGTCTGCCCGTCAAGTTACCTTTCTGTCTTGGCTTATAGTTTGTGTCATTAAAATCGTGAGGGGCGTACCTCTTTACTGCTTTTGCCAAGGGGACCCGAGGCCTGGCCCTCCCAGCCTTCGTGAAAGGGACACGCGTACCGTCTGTGGTCTGGTCGGCGACAATGCCAGCATACATTGCCTTGCGGTTTATCTCTGCATTCTACTGTTGAGTGACCATGCGTCCTATGGTAAAAACAGTACGGCGCGACCGGCGTAGCAACGGGTTCGGGAGCGTGTGTCGCAGCGATAGGGAGTGGTTCACGTGGGTTACGCTGAAGGGCCCGCGGTGTTCGCGACGAGAATAGTTTGTTCGCTTTTGTTACGATCTCGTGCAGGGGTAACTCTTCACATGCTATTAAAATATCTGATATTTCTGCCGGTAAGCCACTCATAAAAATCCTTCTAATTAATGCTACCGGATCGCCTATTTCTAACGAATACTCCCTCAAACCCATGTATACGATTCCCTCTATTTCTAACAAGAAATCTTGTGGGGTCTGCCCAGATCTCATTGATTTCCGTTGTAAATTATAAAAGAAATCGCTGCTGTTCGCCGTGCCTTTAAATTTACGTCTTAAGAAAGATTTGAAACGAGCCCAGTCCTCTATGGTTTCAAATGCGGGAGAATTTATAACTAGATCTGCGGTTCCTTTGCAATAGGTGCGCGCGAGTCTTATCCTTGCCTCGTCTGCATCGTCTGGGGTTACGAGTTCTATACGCCTGAGCCACGTTTCTAGATCTTTACTTCGGGACAAGTTATCTTTACTTTCTTTCACTTCGAAGTACGGGATCGCGTCTTTGTCTATCTTTACTTTAATTTGCGAAGGCGTTTTTTGGACTGGCGTTATTTTACTTGGGTCATTAGCATTATCTTTATCGAGAGTTATTCTAGAACTCTGGCCTTCCGAAATCTTACCCGCATTACTAATACTTAAAAGGTTGGTCATGGCATCTAGAAGGCGGTTTATATTTTCGCCTTGACAAGTGATCATCTCTCTTAACTCGTGCATACCCTCTCGTGCTTCATTCATTCCATCTCGCGCTTCAGTCATTCCTACACCCGTAGCAGTCATTCCTACATATGCTTCATTCATGCACTTTCGTAGGTCAGTCATACCGATCTGTGTCTCATGCAGGCCCACAACTACTCTCTCAAATAACTGGGTTGGCATAACCCCTGGCACTATGTTCGCTTGCGCGCCTTCCGGAACACCCATACTTTCAGTTGTCTTTTCATCCATGTTTGCTTCATCCACATCAACGTTATCGTTTTCCCCTACTTTTGAATAACTTCTAAGGTTTGGCATTTTTCGAAGTATACAGGCAGGTTGTACGGAAAAACAGTGGTATAGACGCTCGCTCCTCTAAACATACCGCGAATAACAAAACAAAAACAACTACGATTATTACTTAATATTGTGCTAGTCAAGCACAGTAATTAATTTAAACAGAACATGCTATCCAAGCATAAAGCACTTTAACCAAACAGTGACCGAACTTGCCGACTTATAAATCTGCGTCTTGCAGGTTATACATCGAAATAAAAATGCATCAATTGCTAATTTATCGAAAATGAAAATACAAGTTTTAAGTACTGAATAGGCGAGTGAGCGTGTAGTTAAAGCGCGCGTTATAATCAATAGGCCTAACTATTGGTCCGTAATTCGTAACAAAAATACTGAATGTGGGCGCGAAATGAACAAGATATTTGTCTATATCATAGATCCCACCGCGATATTGCACCATTTTATTTGTATGTCAGTTGTAGCACTTCTGACATTACATTTCAAGCAAACAAATAAACTTACTTTGGTAGCCGCCACCACGGGACTAGGGGTCCCGACCCTTAGACTTATTATAGATTTCTTATTGGTGATGTTTGACCGAGTTGGAGGCTTGATTCAGCATTTATCGACTTGTATATCTGCTCCTTATTTATTAATTGTTTATCACTTTCAAAGGTAATTATTTATCTTAATAACTTAGGTTTGATGGTTAAGTAATGATCTTATATCAGGAGAAAAACAGATTTATTGTTTGATTAGGTATATTACGAAACGACTAAACAAATACATGCAACGAATTACGGACATACACGAATTAAACAAATACAACCAATTACACTCAATATGCTGACATAGAAAAACGCACAGACAAATACAAATATATACACATACGAATACGAACACTAACATTAACATTAACATGAACACGAATACGAACACGAACGAACACTACACTAAGTATATTACGTGAACACTCGTCAAATGTTTGTTCTATGTTTATAGTCACTAAACGTAAGTTTCTGCATATACACCGTCGGCTAGCGCTCGCTTCTTATCAGGGCACACGGAATTGTAATACTTCGCACTGAGAATACATGACCTGATTTGTAGTATCTCGAAAGATGTCCCCATCGACTATGTGTCACCGGCAACAGCAAGGCAGCGTCTCCCTCCACCGTTCTGCCAGCTTTTTGGGGTTACCTCGGTGACCTGGCGGCGGGTACAAAGGCTGTTTGTAAGCATATGCCGCCTGAGGTAACGAGCGGTTTGCGTAATCGGACCGCCACTCCAGCGGTTCAGGGACGTCGTCCGAACTGACGAAGCTGAGGTCATGGTGATGTCCAAAGCCGTGCGTATCTGTGTCCGAAGTCCTGTAGGGGATGACCTGGGCAGAGAGAGGTCGCGTGGGCCAACGAAAGGCGTGTTCACTACAGCTGTTCTTTGAGCTGATGGCGTATCAATACCCTTGCTGTGTGAGACAGCCAGTAGTTGTTTGCAAAGAGCTCGTTGTATTGTTCGAGGCGTCTGACTAATTTTTCTCTTAGGCTTGTGTTCCTGGGAGCCTGGATGACCTTTGATAGGAATTGTCTTGCCATTAGATCGATTCGTGAGTCCAGGGGGAGAAGGTTTGCCTCCATCAGGAGGTTGAGGACCTTCGTCCACCTCGGGGCACCCAGAATGATCCTGGCAGCTTAATTTTGGACTGTTTCTAATTTGTCTGTGTGCTTTTTCTTTGCAGCAATTAGAGCGACTGAGGCATAGTCCACAATGGGCCGGACAGCATGTACATAGAATGATCTTAGTACTTTGTGTCTGGCCCCTATGCGTCTCCCAGACATTGCTCTCATGACGGACAGTCTTGCTTTGGTTTGGTCAACCAGGTACTGGACCTCCTTCTGGAAGGAGAGGGTCCGGTCTATCCTTACCCCAAGGTATAGGTAGTCCTGGACCCATTCTAATTCCACTCCCTGGATTTTCAGTCTTGTGCCTCGAATTCTCTGTCTCAGAGCCATGGCTTTGGATTTGGCTGCAGAGATCTTTAGTCCTGTCCTACAACACTCCTCTGACACGAGGTCCGGCTGTACACGTTGTACAGTTTGAGGGGCCCCCCAGCCAGGTGAACCTCGACGGCAAGGGATTCAACATCGTCTCCACATTGCGATGCATCGGCTATTGCGGAGCAGGGGATTGTTGCTCTCAAAAGGGTGATCAAGCCTCTCTTGCCAGGTGTTCGTAATAGTGTGAAGACATGATACCCTGAGAAGCGAACAGTGTCCACTGTTAATGTCTCCTGGAGCATGTCAGTTGTCAGTTGGTTGGTTCGGCTTTTCTCTCAGGCTTTTTCTTGGCTGGCCTTGCCTGGGCAAGGTCAGCGTGGTCTGGCTCTGGCTGCACAGATTCAGCCTGTTTTGGCTCTGCCTGTAAAGGTATGGCCTGGTTTGGAGTGGGGAGGGGAGTCTCGTCCTGGGGTGAGGGTGGGGCTGGCTTTGCTCTATCCAGTTTTCTTCCCTTCAGAGCTGCGACAGTCTGGGTCATTGCCGTCTTGGCGACCGAAACTGCCTTCTCAGCCTCCTCACTCGACCTCCCCAGGGCTGTTGCAACTACTGAGACAGCAGCAGTCAACAGGAGAGTCATATCGTCCTCGTCAAAGAGGAGATGATCATCTGTTGGGGAGGTTTTTGTGGTGCTCTTAGAACCTTTTTTCTTCAGGTTCTTTTTCTTTAGCATTGTCGGAAACTCCTTTTTGTTGGAGACATCCGGTGTCGGCTGGGGGGCGGCTTCCTTCCTCTTAGGAGGTCGGGAGGCCTTTTCGCTTTTGTCCCTTCCCAAGACATGGGTGCCCGGTGGGGCAGGAACAAAGTCCGCTTTTGAGCAACCTCTTGTCGCCTGAGGGCCGCCTCTTTTCTGATAGAGCAAGTCAGGCTCCAGGCATGATGCTTCTTGGCACAGTTGGAAGATTTGGCTGTTGTGTCCCTCTTTTCCTCTTTGTATGCCTTGAGGCATACCTCTGTGTTGTGTGCCTTGCTACAGACACCACATTTAGGCTTGGCTGTACAGTTAGCCTAGTTTTGACCGTATTTCTGGCACTTGAAACACCGAAGTGGTTCTGGCACATACGTTCGAAGGATGTACGTGCCCCAGTTACCCAGATCAAGGGTAGTGTTTGGGGCACCTTTCATGGTCACCAGGACTTGCCTGGTTGGAGTCTTCCCCTTCGACATTCGGGAAGCCTGCTCGTCCTGTGGGTGTGAAGCGATCAGCTCCACATCGTACGAGATTGAGAAGCCAAGTAGCACCATCTTGGTTCTCTTTTCCTCGAGACTTAGTGGGGAAAGACTCACTTTCCTCTCATCGGCTAGCTCCTTCGTTTCCCGGAGGAAATTCAGAGTAACTTGATCTTTGGGCATTGTGATCACGCCCTGATCTCGGGCGACCCGGATCGACAGCCGGATTTTCCGTTGCCTCCCTGGCTTAGCTTCCCCTGAAGCAACCACCCAAAGGTTGTTTCACCTCAGTGAGGAAGGAAAGGACCTGTGTCTTTTCAAAGGGATATCTCCTTCCCTCTGAGACAGCCACCCAAAGGCTGCCTCACCTCAGTGAGGGAAGGGAGGTTTTGCACTTTTGCCAGGCAGTTTCTTTCATCCCTCTGAAGCAACCACCACAGAGGTTGTTTCACCTCAGTGAGGAAGGAAAGGACCTGTGTCTTTTCAAAGTAGTTCCCCAAAAGGATCAAGTCTGATGAACTAAAGGGGGAGGAAGGAGAGGAATCCTTAGTTTAAGGGTGGGAAGGAAAGCTAAGGGTAGCTAGCTACCTGAAAATTAAAGAAGAATAAGATAAAAGTAGGGGGGCGATACCCCTTGCATGGTGTTTTTCTTGGTTGCAACTGGTCGGGAGTGTGGTTTTATTTTTCTTGAATATATCCAGGCTGGATTGGAGGAGACACCTTTATTTGTTAAAACAAAAAAAAAAAAAATGTATTGATTAAAAAGTCTAAAAGAGAGAGAGAGAAAAAATCATTGTCATGTACCTTCTGACCATATCGTTCCCTTCGTACCCTATCGTACTGTTGTTGACACAGCTACCCTTCCATTCATTCATAATTTATGTTAAGTCAACATAGGGATAATATGGTAATAAGAGAAGAATAAACATGGGAACATCAATTAAGTGAGGAAGGATGAACACGGTAACAAGGGAGTTGGAAAGTAAGTGAGGAAGGATGATGGTGTGAAAAGGAACAAAGGAATATGAAGATAAACCGAGAATAAAAAAAAAAAAATGATGAGAAAAAAGTAATGAGGAAAGATAATGGTAAGCAAGAATGAAGGTGTGAAAAATAAAATAGGGAAGATAATGGAGAAACAAGAACAAGTAACGTAAAGATATACCACAATTTTTTTTCTTTCTTTCTTTCTATTTCTCTCGCCTGCCAGGGATTATCATAGCAGGTGTGATCCCGCTATGGTAGCCTGTTGCAGGTGAGACCCTCGCCTGCCTCCCTTCCAGCTCCTAGGAGCTGAGAGCGAGGTTCAATGGGTCACTCTTTTGTTAAAAAAGAACATGAATCTAAACAAGTGTGGTAAAAAGAACATGAATATAAACAAGAACAAGAAATGAAAAAAACAAAAAATTCTTCTCGCCTGCCAGGGATTGTCATAGCAGGTGTGATCCCGCTATGATAGCCTGTTGCCTCCCTTCCAGCTCCTAGGAGCTGGGAGCGAGGTTCAGTGGGTCATTCTTTTGTTTAATTAAACGAAAATTGTTTACATACAAAAAAATATCAAGAAACATATAAATGAGAGCTTCCTGCGGGGGTGGGAAACATCCTTCGACCTTCGCGCTCGTATGCGTGCAAAATCGGAGGCCTTTCCCCCCAACAAAACATTTAGCTCGCGTAGAGTGGTTCTGAGGGATCTCCGTGTATGAGTGGGCGTGTCCTGGGCCACCACGGGTGATTTGTTTGTGTGTTTGTGTGTTTGTCTATGATGTCGTCGTAGTTTGTATTGTCTATTTGTTGTATGCGGTCCCAGGTTCGTTTGCTTTGTGTGTGTATGCGTATATTCAGTGGCTCTATGTTGTATGTTTGGTGTAGTGATTGTGCGGTAATTCTGTATCGTATTCTGTCTTGTATAGTGGTGTTGTTTATCCAGTATAGTGCTTTGTTCTGTATGGATTGCATCTTGAGTTTTTGTGATTTTGAGATTGCAATCAGTGGAATGGGTGTGTATTCGAGTATGATCTTACAGTGGTTTTGTAGAGTTTGAGTTTGGTGGGTGTTGTGCAGTATGAGAAGCGTTTGAGTTTTTTGAGAGCTGTGCTTGCTTGTTTTATTCGGTGTTGTGCGTGTGTGTGAATACCGTTTCTGCTGAAGTGTAAGCCTATCATGTTTCCTGTGGTTGCGTAGGGTATGTCTGTGTTGTTTATTGTGAGTGGAGGTGGGTTGCGTCTTGCCACTAGTGTGACTGTGAATTTGTTTGTGTTTGTTTGTATTTTCCATTTGTTTTCGTAGGTGTTGGTCGTGTTTATGGCTGTTTGTGGTGCTGCTTTCATGACGTTTTTGGATTTGTAAGGGTGTGATATGATTTGTGTGATGTCGTCTGCGTATGCGATGTAATTGCTGTAGGGTGCTGGGGGTGGTAGGTTGGCAGTGTAGAGGATGTAGAGTGTGGGTGAGAGGACGCTGCCCTGTGGAACTCCACTCCTCAGGTGGATGAGAGGGCCTTGGTAAGAACCAAGGCGAATGGAGGCTGTTCTGTTGTCCAAGAAGTTGCTTAAGAGGCGTGTGAAGTGTGGAGACAGTTGTAGTTGTGTTATTTTGTATTTGAGGCCGTCATGACAAACCTTATGAAAGGCCTTGGTGACGTCTCGAAGTATAATGTTGGTTTGGTGCTTGTTTGCGAGACTGAGAGCGATCTCCTCATAAGCGAGGGCGATTGCGTTCCCAGTCCCTCTGTGTGGCCGAAAGCCGTGTTGCCTAGGGTTGTGTATGTTGTTGTATTCAAGATGTGTTTTAAGTCTGTGTGATAATCCTCTCGAGCAACTTCCCGGGAACTTCCAGCTGTGATATGGGCCGGAAGCTGGTCACCTCATTAGGTGGCTTCCCTGGTTTGGGGATGAGGATGAGTGATGCATGTTTGAACTTGGTGGGAAAGTGTCCTGTTGCCAGGGCAGCGTTGAAGATGTGTCGAAGTCTGGTGAGCATGATGGATGGAAGGTGTTGCATGATAAGTTTATTGATGTAGCTGGCTCCTGGTGTTGTGTTTTGTGATCGTGTGTGTGCATGTCTCATGTGTTGAGTGATATTGTTTGTGATGGGAGAGTCAGGTGTTGCAGTTGTTGTAGTGATTGTGTAACCTCGGCTTCTGTGTCTGGGTCGAATGTTGCGTTTTCAGCAGGGGAGATTTGGAAGTTCTGTTGCCAGAACTCACTGTGGACTTCTTCCATCTCCTCTGCTGTATCTATCTTTTGTCTGTTAGTGTTGTATATATTTATATATATATATATATATATATATATATATATATATATATATATGTGATCGTCTGTCTGTTCGATCCTATGAGTCTCCTGTGTTTCAACCAGAAGACCTTAGGATCTTTTATGTTGCTGCATAGTTCTCTTGTGAGTGTTTCCCATTGTTGGTTGCTCATGTGTTTTGTTTCGTTGGTGAGCTGTATTTGAATTTCTCTGTGTCGTTTGCGTAATTCTGTGTTCCATCTCTGTGTTTCAGCAAGGTCCCGAAGGTGTCTGTATTGTATTTTTAGTGTTTTTAGACGATGTGTTACTCTGTAGTGTACCAGTGTTTTGAATGTTGTTTTAGGAATGTTTGCCTCCCGGGCAGTCTGTATGTCTGCGTACCACTGGTTAAGGTGGTGGTCTATGGTGTGTGTGGGTTGCCCCTCGAGATCTGGAGTGTGTGTGTGTGTGCAAGTGCTTGTCTAAACCCTTCCCAGTTTGCATGTTTAAGGTTCTCTTGGGGTGGTGTAGGTATCATGATTGGGTTGGTGGAGAGTGAGTATCACGGGGAGGTGATCACTGTATGTGACGTCGTCTGTGGTTATGTGGTAGTTTAGGTTTGCTTGTGTGTTGGCGAGAACTATGTCTGGTGTGGTGAAGCTGTTGGCACGTATGAAAGTGGGGGAACCTGGGCCGAGGTGGGTGAGTCTGCCGTCGGAGATGAGTGAGGTAAGGCCTTGTCCGACGGCATTTGTGTCTCTGTATCCAAAAAAGTCTGTGGTGTGCGTTGAAGTCTCCCATTATGTATGTTGGTTTTCGGTGTCGCAGGAGCTGGAAGAGGTCGGGTTGGTTTATGTAAGGTCTGCGTGGGGGGATGTAGGTGGTGGCGATGATAATGGGTCCATGAGGGGTGTCTATTTCAATGGCCATGAGTTGTGAGGTGAAAGTGTCTAGTATTTTGAGTTTGATGTGTTGTTTAACAGCAATGGCAATACCATCACTGATCTCGTTTGTTTTGTTGGATGTGTATGTGTTGTAGTTGTATATTTTTACTGTTTGTGGGTGTTTGAGTGAGTGTGAGTTTATGAGTATGATATCAGGATCATGTTGTCTGTACTGGTTGCAGAGTTCTTGTCTTCGTCTGTATGTCCATGTGTGTACATTATGTTGAATGATCGTGAGGCGTAAGTGTAATGTGTTGTGTGTTGCAGCCATGGTGTTACTTGGATGTATTGTACCAGCCATTCTGTAGGTGTTCGAAGTTTTGTTGATTGAGTTTTTCGATTGTGTCTGGCTGGATGAAGATGTTTCCGTCATGTAAGTGTTATGTGATTTTTTGTTCGTGAATGCGGTTCTGGTATGTGGTGTTAGTGTATATCCATTTGATTGTACCGCGTTCTATTTCGTGTGCCAGTTGTTGTCTGTTTAGGTGTTTGTAGCGTAAGGGCTCCATGGAAAAGAGGCGGATGCCATATGTTTGGGGGTTGAGGTCGTAACCATCCCTATGGCGAAGGGACTGATCATCGACCTCAGAGTCTGTAAGATTTTGTGGTCTTGTGTGTTTGTGGTGTACATGTGTTGTTTTGGGTTTGACTGATTGTGTTTGTTGTTGTTTTGGGTGTTGTGGTAACTGTTTCTGCTTGTCTGTCTTGGTTGTGCGTGGTCGTGCAGGTGAGTTTGTGGGTGTGGGAGTTGTTGTTGGGTTTGGTGTGGGTGTTGGTGCTGATGTTTGTTTCCTTTGTGGTGCAGTGAAGAGTTCGGTCTCTGGCTCGTCCTGTGGGTCGAGGTCCGGTTGTGGGTGGTGGGAGTGATGTGGTGAGATTGTGGTTTGTGTGAGTATGGTTTCTGTTGTAGTGTTAATTATGTTTGGTGGGAGAACTTTGAAGATCCCCCGGGAATCCCCGTCCCCAAGGTCAAGATCAGGTAATTTATTTATTTGTAAGACTTTTTTGACTTGGTGTCTAAAACCAAGTCCTGGCTCCATCATATTTTGAAGGTGGGCATGTATCAATGCCGTCATGATGCCTACAGAGAGGTCATCAGGTAGTTGCAATATTATTTGTTGTTCTTTTTTATCTTTATCTTTGTCTTCTTTAATTTCTTTAATAAGGGGTTTTAGCCATGCATATTGGGTAGCAGCTATTGTTTGTTTAGCCGTTTGCTCGGCTACTCTTTCGATGGGAATATCTTTCTTTTCTTCTTCCTTTTTAGTTTTCTCTTCCCTTGTCGTTTTCATGGCCTCTTTCCTTATGGGGAAAGAGTTGGCCATGGTTCGATGCCCTTCACCACAGTTTAGGCATCTTTTGGTGGCAGACTTAGTCTTTGTAGTTGTGGGTGTTAGACCCACACTCTGAACACAATTTTAGCCTAATGTAAATGTTGGCGGCAGTCTGATGGTCTGTGAATTGAATCTTTATGAGGTATCTATTTTTCATGATGAAAATGTGGCCAATTTGTGTGTCTGGCATGTTTCTCTGAAGCTCCTCTTTTATCGACTCTGGCGTTTCCTTGACCAGCTCTCTGTCCAGTTGCTTCAGCACTAGCGTAATCTTGGCTTTCAGCTCTGGTGGCATCTGTGGTTCGAAGCCTTTACTTTTAAGGAGGTCTGTGCAACGAGCGGTAAAAAGTGCTTCTGCGTTATTTTCATCTGGGCAGATGATAAGGAAGTGGTCATGAGCAGTGATGATCCTCAACGTTCTTATTTCGACATCAAAGAGGGCTTGCATGAGGGCTTCCCTCTTGGAAGAAGAGGGTCGGCCATTGGTCATTAGAATTTTAATCCGCATTAGGCATGAGGTAGGTGGAAGGGTTGTTGAACTACGCCACTGACCCAAAGGAGGGCAGGAATTACAAACCCACCCCCGTCCCCTCTTGGAGGGGCTGTAGAGGTCGTGTGGGTGTTCCTGTGGTGGTCAGTGGGGACCCTTTTCAGGGACCTAACTCTATCCCTGCACAATAGAGTTGCAGGTTTATGGAGACCTGCGGTTTCCCTGACCCTGCAGCCTGACCCTCTCAAGAGGAAGAACCGGCGGAGTTCTCCAGTACCTCTCAAGAATTGAGGCTTTGTACTTGGTGATGCTCCCTGGTCCCAATCTGCTACAAGGGGGCTGGGGCTGCACACCTCCCCCAGGCGAATACTAGAGTCACAAGAACTCTCGTAGGCCCAGGAAGAGTACAAGAAGAGATGGAAATAGGCAGGGGCAGAAAAGGAGGTCAAAGAAAGATTGAGTACTGGGCACCGAATGGAGGTGATGATAGCCGAAGCTACACAATCATTCAGGGCCTGTGATTCAATCAATGACCGGTGGCAAGGGTCAGTGACACACAGCTTAGCCTGGTCAAGGTCGCGGCAGACTACGGTGGCTTGACGGAGCTGTCTGTGTGTCACTTTGTCAGTTTTAACTCTCAGTAACATAAGTTACCTGTAGGTCAAACGGTGTTGCGGCAGCGAGAACTGGCTAAACACGCCGTAAGCGAAGGCACAACAAAGAGTTTAGTGCAGGGTAGCGGTATCTGACAATGCAGGGAGCGGGCTCGCTGATTGGCCGGGTATCGCTGCTCTGTGACTGTGATCTATTTGCTGTGGCTGCTTGGTTTGACCATGAAACTTGCTGCAAGTCTGATGAACTAAAGGGGGAGGAGGGGGAGGAATCCTTAGTTTAAGGGTGGGAAGGAAAGCTAAGGGTAGCTAGCTACCTGAAAATTAAAGAATGAGATAAAAGTAGGGGGGCGATACCCCTTGCATGGTGTTTTTCTTAGTTGCAACTGGTCGGGAGTGTGGTTTTATTTTTCTTGAATGGAGCCAGGCTGGATAGGAGGAGACACCTTTATTTGTTAAAAAAAAATATATATATATATATTGATTAAAAAGTCTAAAAGAGAGAAGAGAGAGAAAAAAAAATATATATATATATTAGCCAAATTATTAATGTCATGTACCTCCTGACCCTTCGTACCCTATCGTACTGTTGTTGACACAGCTACCCTTCCATTCATTCATAATTTATGTTAAGTCAACATAGGGATAATATGGTAATAAGAGAAGAATAAACATGGGAACATAAATTAAGTGAGGAAAGATGAACACGGTAACAAGGGAGTTGGAAAGTAAGTGAGGAAGGATGATGATGTGAAAAGGAACAAAGGAATATGAAGATAAACCGAGAAAAAAATAGAACAGGGTAGATGATGGTGGAACAAAAAACACATGAGAAATAATGAGAAAAAAGTAATGAGGAAACCTGATGGTAAGCAAGGATGAAGGTGTGGAAAATAAAATAGGGAAGATGATGGTGAAACAAGAACAAGTAACCTAAAGCTATACCACAAGATTTTTTTTTCTCACCTGCCAGGGATTATCGTAGCAGGTGTGATCCCTCGCCTGCCTCCCTTCCAGCTCCTAGGAGCTGAAAGCGAGGTTCAGTGGGTCACGCTTTTGTTTAATTATTCGAGAATTGTGGTAAAGAGAACACATGACTATAAACAAGAACAAGAAACGAAAACGATATATTTTAATTTTTCGCCTGCCAGGGATTATCATAGGTTTGATCCCGCTATGATAGCCTGTTGCAGGTGAGACGCTCGTCTGCCTCCTTTCCAGCTCCTAGGAGCTGAGAGCGAGGTTCAGTGGGTCACTCTTTTGTTTATTTAAACGAGAATTGTGGTAAAAAGAACATATGAATATAAACAACAACAAGAAATGAAAACGATTCCCCCCCCCCCCCTTTTTTTTTCCCTCGCCTGCCAGGGATTATCACAGCAGGTGTGATCCCGCTATGATAGCCTGTTGCAGGTGAGACCCTCGTCTGCCTCCCTTCCAGCTCCTAGGAGCTGAGAGTGAGGTTCAATGGGTCACTCTTTTGTTTATTTAGGAGAGAATAAAGTTATCCTAAGGACCGAGCACAGCATAAACAAAATCAAACAAACAAACACAACACAAGCTGTAAGCGGTCAGGCTTTTTCCTCGCCTAAGTGGTTTATTTTCCCCCTTTGAGGGGGTTTAGGAATAAAGTGTAAATTTCACTATGTACCTCGTCTTTGATAATAGGATCAGAATTTCGATTTGGTGCCAACTGTAACATTTTTTTTTTCTTTTATGAGAGATATGTGTTTCAATTATTATTATAATTATTATTGTTGTTGTTGTTATTTCTATTATTATTATTATTATTATTATTATTATTATTATTATTATTGGCTCCACGCATGAGGACAAAGGTTTGCATGCGTTATCATGAGGCCGTTGTAGGCCGCTATCTCCCATGAATCGTTACTGTGATATCTCTACGTTTCTCAGATTATCTCGCTCTTTTTATGAATTTTATGTTATTTCATATAACTGTTATTAGTACTAATAGTAGTTCTAGTATTAGTATAAGTATTTTTAAATTATTATTATTATTAATATTAATATTGTTATTATTATTAGTAGTAGTATTGTTATTACTATTATTATTATTATTATTATTATTATTATTATTACTATTGTTATTATTATTATTACTATTGTTAATATTATTACTATTATTATTAATATTATTATCATTATTATTATTATTATTATTATTATTATGATTATTATTAATATCATTATTATCATTGTTATTATTATTATTATTATTATTATTATTATTATTATTATTATTATTATCATCTTCATCACCATCATTATTATTGATATTACGATTATAATCATTACTAATAATATTGATATTATAATTATAAAGATAATAATTCATGTTCATGTTCATGTTCATGTTCATGTTCATGTTCATGTTACTGTTACTGTTACTAATACTGTTACTGTTACTGTTACTGTTATAG